>NC_057948.1:9718428-9838428 GCF_018555375.3 Anguilla rostrata
GGAGTTAATATAAGCTGGTTATAATACTTATGTATCATTTTGTCAATAGTTATGATGCAATACATAACATATAAAAGTTATATGCATGATAAATCAAGTTTTACCTAAATATGTATTTTCTACAGTATGCTAATGTCATTGTACAAAACCATGGAGCAATTTTAATACCAAACAGACATGAAATCAAATAGTATTGTTTCTGTATTCCAGTTCAAAAAAATGCTTCTATAATAGTGATGAATCTCTTCTAAAATTGAAAGCTACCAGTAAAATGTTGCTGAGAGAGTGAGGATTCTGGGATACAGAATCTGCACAGTACAGTAGCATTCCACTGGAATATATAATCCACAATGTTACAGTAACATTCTACTGGATTCTACATGAACATTCTACATGAATTGAATACATTCTACTGGAGCATACATGGAATCTATTCTAATACAACAACTTGCATGTTCCAATAGAATGCTATAGTAACATTGTGGATCCCAGTGAGCAATTATTCCTTGACAAATTAGGTTTGATCTTATTTTTGGTTAGAACTAATTCCTACAGCGCATTCAACCTGTGAAAATATGTAAAGGGAAAATAGGAATTTTTGAGATCTCAGGAACTCTTCATAGGTGTCCCCCAAGGCTCCGACCTCGGTCCTCTCCTCTTTTTTCTCTATACCAAGTCTCTTCACTCTGTCATCTTTCTATAGCCTGTCTTATCACCCCACGCTGATGGTACACAACTCTGTCCTTCCCCCCTTCAATACATTGGTCTGAGCATGCATTTCAGCTTGCCTACAAGACAGCTCAAACTGGATGACAAATCATTGACTTAAATTCAGAGTCCGAATTCTGAAACAGCAAACCAGCAAACTGTCCCTCTCTAAGAATATCATAGCAGTTTGTTTTGGGCGTGCAGATTCTTCCTGTAAAACACTAGGACAACCCAGCCCTTCTTCACCACCTAGTCAAACCAGCTCATAGTCAAGTCAATGATCATCTCCCACCTGGCCTCAGTCATCAGACTTCATCCAGAATGCTGCTGCTCTGATCTGCAACCTCCCCAGACTCAAACATATCCCTTTTCATCTCCCTCCAATGGTTACATATTACATTACATTACATTACAGGCATTTAGCAGACGCTCTTATCCAGAGCGACTTACACAACTTTTTACTTAGCACTTTACATTGTATCCATTTATACAGCTGGATATATACTGAAGCAATGCAGGTTAAGTACCTTGCTCAAGGGTACAACGGCAGTGTCCTTACCCGGGATTCGAACCTGCGACCTTTCGGTTACAAGCGCAGTTCCTTACCCACTGTGCCACACTCCGTCCGTATATATTAGCTTGCATAAAGTTCACAACCTTGGCGCTAGCCTATCAGGCAGCTAAAGAGACAGCTCCATTATGTATTTGAAAGATCATCAGACCCTACAGAACCACCAGACCCCTCCAGACTACCTCTGCATGCCCGGTGTTCCCTCCATGCCTCTGGCCTCATTTATAAAATGCACTCACGCTCAAGTTGCATCTTGAAAGCGCACTTCGACATGGGCATCATCATATCTACGATGTTTCTACAAAACATTTTTACAAGACATAAGTAAATTAACTGCTGGTTATGCGGGCATACTGCACGTTTGAGAGCCGGCACACAAATCCCTCAGGTTGGTTGTGTTTAGAGTGTTTAGAATAACATTTAATTTATAATTGAACTGATCGATTTTAGGCATGACGAGTGCAAAAAATGTGAAAGCGCAACCTTATTCACAGGAAAATCATTTGCCACATTCAAAACAAGAGGTAATGGAAAAGCACATTCACAGGAATTCTATATCCCTTGAGGCTGAAATATCACAGGTGCATGAGACACAGATATGCCACTCTAAACGAAAATAAGATACTTTTTTCAGCCTCAGGTATTTTATTATAAATCAAGTATAGGCACAGCTTGGGAAATTATCTTATGATTACATTTAAGTTCAAATCAATAATTTTATAAATGAGGCCCCTGCATTTCCGGGTCACGTCACCTGTTTGTTCTGGTGGTGGAATGAGCTTTCCATTGTAGTCAGCACAGCATAAATTCTGCCCATCTTGCACTGTATACTGAAGACTCACCTCTTGGACTGCATTTATATAGCGCTTTTATCCAAAGCGCTTTACAATTGATGCCTCTCATTCGCCAGAGCAGTTAGGGGTTAGGTGTCTTGCTCAAGGACACTTCGACACGCCCAGGGCGGGGTTTGAACCGGCAACCCTCCGACTGCCAGACAATCGGTCTTACCTCTTGAGCTATGTCGCCCCTATGGCATTATGGCTCCCCTGACCCCCTTTTATATAACTTTTCATTTTCTTTTTCTTGCTTTGGATATCCTTTTGGATAATGTTATAGGTATTGCAGTGTAATGATAGGCTCGCTGTATAGTACTTTTTTTTAGCTGCAATACAAATTGCTGTTTGTTTGGTTAATGTTACATTTCTGTACATATGTATAAGTGTCTGCTAATTGATTGTAATGGAATAAGAGAACAGAGAGAAAAGGACACAGACCAGACAAGGACCAGACAATAATTCTGTCCAGCGGAAGGGTCTAGAGTCTGTTTCTTCTCCAAAGGTTTGACCTGAGCTCCCTTGAGGCACACAGCCATAGGAATGTAATGAATTGATCATGAAGGAGATGAATGGGAGGATGGCGGAAGAGATGATCTGGTGAAGAGGTGAGGGAACGGGGTCCTGGATACAGGTGATTGATCGACGTGACAACAGCAGGTGAGAGATGTTGACATCTGGAAGGTGCCAGAAGCTAGAAGATAAAGCAGGAGCTGTAGATGTCTGCTATACTCCACGCAACACTCACCACAAACCTACTGGATTCTATGCTCGTGCAGAATGTGACTGTAACACGATTCTAGGCTTCAGTGGAATGTCACTGGAAGAGTGAGGATTCTGCACTCCAGTAGAATGTTACTGTTATATGACATAGAAGTGTTTATGGTACTATGGTTTATGTCAAACCGTCAAACTGGTTTATGGTCGCTGGGGGCAAACCACAAACTGTCAAATTAGGAATTGGTTTCACGGCACTGTGCAGCCATCGCATAGAAATGGTGTCATTTTTCAATTCCCAAATACTAAATTGGTGAAATTGTCTGATAAACGATGGAGGTCTTGGGAAGCTATGTTAGCTAAATAATTTTTTATTGTCATTCACTGTGTGAAATATAACATTCAGTGACTAAGTCAGCCAACATTCATGCAATAGCTGGTAAGATTAACATTAGCTTCTAGATACTAACATGCCTTCTTGTCAAGTTACAACACATCTGGTCTCACTATTGAGATAATTTCTCACATTTATGTCTTAGCATCTCGTAATTGTGAATTAGTGTCTCACTGTTGATACTATGCCATAATTATTAGATACTAAGAAAACATAACGAGAAAATTATGCGCTACATTTTTTCACAAGTGGTTGAAATTGGCTTCCACACAAAGACGGGGACATCAACGGCGCACCGGTGTGTGGCTGATATCTAAAAATTCCAAATTAGGGCGGGCGCCAACATTACTCGAAAACAAACCCCCACCAAAAACGGTTTTGAGTCTCAGCAAAGTTGAATGTCGCTGTCACAGTGAGGAGGTTATGCGCACCTGTTCAGTGTCAAGCATGCCACCCTGACAAGGTTGTTTCTGTAGCACAGCACAAACGTTTCCGCTACACACTGTACGTATTCGCATGCTCCTCTCTGTGTTTGTCGTCTTGAGGAAGGCTTAATGCACAGTGCATCTTACGCAGCAGAAATAATGGCAACAGAGTGACTCATGCCTTTCAGGTGAAAGTTATGAACTACCTGCAAAAGCCATAAACTGTGGTGTGGCATAAAGTAACACTTTCCAACTTCCCAAGCTAATTAGGAATTGGACAGGGCTTTCGTGGTTGTAACACGGAATGACTCAGACATGTTACACGCCCCGTCAGCCAATGAAGGCTTTAATGTGGTCCTCCCACCACCGTCAAACAGGTCGCGACAGCTGAGGAGCAAGTGCCAGCACCTGTCCTGCCAGCTCTCCACACCCCGACCCCTCCGTTCTCACCTGACTCATCACCCAGAGGCGACCACGGGCTGTTCTTTCTTCCTGCATCGCCGCTTACACACAATAATAAACTACATAGATAAAAAATACCATTAAGCCATTATGATTCAGCACTGCCACCATTAAATAAGTAATATATAAGCATTTAATAGGCATTCCTAATACACCTGGCTTCAAGGACGCACTGCCTCTCTAACACCAGGCTCTAAGGACATGATGTGCCTCTAAAACCAGGCTTGAAAGACGTGCCAGAGCTCGGCTAGCTGGGCTGTGTGGACACGCTACGTCTCTAATGCCAGGCCTCGAGGACAGGCTGCCAATTAGAGCATCTCTCTCGTGCCAATGACGGTAGTTTTAATTTAAATATTCAGAAGGTTCTAGGCTGTTGTGAGAGAAGGAGGTGGCTGGGAAGAATATGATGAAACTTCTCATGCATTGGTGGAGTGTAAAATGAATAAGATTAAGGATCGCACTACCGTGGAAATAATTTCAGTATTTTTTAGTTTCACATGAACATTTTGAGCATGGTGGCCTTCTTCAGCATGCCAAAGGTTTTCATTTGGGGTGTCCCGGGTGACCCTAAACACAGTGCTATGCATATACATCACATGGGCCAGAGAATGCTGTACATGGGCTGGAGAGAGTAATGTGAGGTCACAGGCCAGAGGGTGCCCCGCTCCCCCCCCCCCCCAAACATAGTGCTCAGCACCAAACTGCCAACGGCCTATAATCACCATTATTACCTCAACGGAACTCTCTAATACAGACCAGAGGACAAACTACAGGCCTGCACACCAAAACCAGGCTCCCCCACGCCCCAACACCTGCCCTGGACTGGGCCTGTTTGAACAGCCTGGCATCCAGGCCTTTTACTCAACCAGTCAGGATGAACGCTTCTGTCATCTGTTAGAATGCACATTCCCCTCTCTGCTTCCCCACACACACACATACACCCACACACACATACTTCTGAGCAAGTCTTTTCAGCATAGCTGGATTTCCTCATTCCCGTAAGCAACACATACACACACACACACACACACACACCAGGCCTTTCAGAAGGATGCTTGTCTTGCATTGAGTGGAGGCGTCTTTCCTGTTAGCCCTCCTTCCCTGTGTGGCTCTGTTCACACCCACGCGTTCTCATCACTTTCCATCCGTGAAGCAGCCAGTGTTTTCTTTCCCCAAACATCCGACAGAAACTTCTCTTTCGAAACGGCTCGCCTCCTTCATCACCCGACAGAGTGAGACGACGATATCCGGCACCTTTTCCCAGACTGAAATGATGACGCATCACACGCTTCTCCCGAACCTCTCCTCTCTGCACGGCACTGACGGAATGTAAATATGGCACGCGCAAAGAAGAGCCCATACTGTCTTAAAGTGCATCTGTGGGCAATCTCACCGTCTCTCAAAGCACGCCTGCGGGCACATACACCGTCTCTCAAAGCATGCCTGTGGGCACATACACCGTTTCTCAAAGCACGCCTGCGGGCACATACACCGTCTCTCAAAGCATGCCTGTGGGCAATCTCACCGTCTCTCAAAGCACGCCTGCGGGCACATACACCGTCTCTCAAAGCACGCCTGCGGGCACATACACCGTCTCTCAAAGCACGCCTGTGGGCACATACACCGTCTCTCAAAGCACGCCTGCGGGCACATACACCGTCTCTCAAAGCATGCCTGTGGGCACATACACCGTTTCTCAAAGCACGCCTGCGGGCACATACACCGTCTCTCAAAGCACGCCTGCGGGCACATACACCGTTTCTCAGAGCACGCCTGTGGGCACATACATCGTCTCTCAGAGCACGCCTGCGGGCACATACATCGTTTCTCAGAGCACGCCTGCGGGCGCATACACCGTTTCTCAAAATGCGTCTGAATGGGGGTGATACCTGGGCGAATGGGGGTGATACCCGGGCGAATGGGGGGGATCTAAGATGGCGCCGTACTATGGCGACTCGCTACGAGCTGCTCTCGCCTCGTGTGTATGTAATGTTATGTAATGTTGTTGTGTGTATGTAATGTTGTCATGTGTATGTAATGTTATCGTGTGTATGTAATGTCGTCGTGCGTATGTAATGTTGTCGTGCGTATGTAATGTTGTCGTGTGTATGTAATGTCGTCGTGCGTATGTAATGTTGTTGTGCGTATGTAATGTTGTCGTGCGTATGTAATGTTGTTGTGCGTATGTAATGTTGTCGTGCGTATGCAATGTTGTCGAGTGTATGTAATGTTGTCATGTGTATGTAATGTTATTGTGTGTATGTAATGTTATGTAATGTTGTCGTTGATGTATGTAATGTTGTTGTGTGTATATAATGTTATTTGTGTATGTAATGTTATCATGTGTATGTAATGTTGTCATGTGTATGTAATGTTATCGTGTGTATGTAATGTTATGTAATGTTGTCGTGTGTATGTAATGTTATCGTGTGTATGTAATGTTATGTAATGTTGTCATGTGTATTTAATGTTATCGTGTGTATGTAATGTTATGTAATGTTGTCGTGTGTATGTAATGTTATCGTGTGTATGTAATGTTATGTAATGTTGTCATGTGTATTTAATGTTATCATGTGTCCCTTGTGTTAAGGCAGAGAGAGCCAGAGCACAAGTATTTCATTGTATTTTTAATAAACATGGCAACAAAGTTGAACTTGAACTTGATACCCGCGGTCAAGACCCTATTAATATTTCTGCCATTCTTATACGCTTTGGCGACTCGGTACGTGCCGAACCACAAAAAGCAGAATTGAACTGAATTCGAATTTGCATTTGAGAGGGAGAGCCACGGCGCACGGATCAGGTCGAGACAGGCTGACTCTCGGTGTGTGTGGGCTGCTATCCTGCAGGATAAAGCCAAGTGTGAATAACAGCGCAATCAAAGACCTGCCGCCTCTCCTGATTCACGATTCTCCCAGCACACCCTGTCAGCGCTGGCAGTGTGTCACAGCCTTGCCCTGGCAGTGTGTCACAGCGTTGCCCTGGCCTAGTTTCAACCAGCTTTGTGCGACAGGCCGGTATTACGTCTCAGATTCCCTAACAGAGCTTTCCGCCTTTCCCGTCCCAGTCGCCGTGCTGCACGCACCCTGACCACCACAAGGAGAGGGGAATCAGCACGGCTGCCATTGTGACCCATCGCAGCCATGGCTGAATAGGCCGTTTCCATGACCCACTGCTCAGTGCTGAGCAGAGGTGAGGTCATGATCTGGTCATCTCGGTCTCGAGACCTCTCGAGACCACATAGACATGGTCTTGACCCTCAAAGTCTTGGTCTGGGTCTTGGTCTTGGCATATGACCTTCGGGCAAGACCACAGACTCAGACAAGTCCAAGTTCTCTCTCTTTCAGGCATGCTCAAGATAATAATCACTCCAGTCACCACTAGCCTGTGCCATAACATTGCAGTTGTGGTGAATTTGCTGATTGCAAGTTTCTTTTGTCGCCGATATTGGAGCTGTCTACCCCATGGATGTCTGGTAACATGCTTTTGACATGCCAGCCACTGTGTACATGGGTCCAGATAGATTACAGGTTCTTTTAAGGACCTAAATCAAATGGGTGAGAAAGACACCAGGGAGAACCTGCTCTGCTTTTCATATGCTGAGACCATCAGGACACCAATCAGGATTCCTGGGGGGTTCTGGCAGCGACAGTCACAGAAATCACAAACCAATCCCTCACTACTATCTTAGCACCTGAAACTTAACCATTTGAAGGACAGTTTTTGTGGAAAGTTTTTTCATAATTCTACGTCAGTGTTCTAGAACTTCATTGTTTTCAATGGACGGGAGTGATTGTTACATCATCATTAGAATGTTCGTGCAAGAACATTCTAATCACATATTTGTGACCTTACACCTTAAAGGGATAACAAAGTAGTATCCAACCGCAGCAGCAGCAAGAAAGTCCCCGGCTTGACCGACTAGCAGTAACCGTTGGTTCGTTGTGGGAAATTCTGACATGTGCAGCGTTGCCAAGTTTCATGCATCCAGCACGATAAACATGCTTTCAGCCTTAATCACACTCTGCCACTCTTCCTTAGAAATCTCACACCAGAGCTTACCACAGAAAAAAATTGTTCAAAGATCCTTTAGATCACTTGACAGACTGCCTTGACTTCCCTGCTATTTATCATTTGTTTATTCTATCTAAAAATCTATCAGTCAATTAGTTGAAAAATTAGAAAAATTACTGCGTTCAGTAAAAAAAAAAAAGAAAAATGTCTTATTTTCCTAAACCTATATAAAGATGTGCTCAATAAATGTAAGCGCGTGTGCGGTCTTAAAATGAACGCCGTACTCCGGGTTAGCATGGCCTGCATATGTGACCCTCTGACCCAAGAAAACAGGGAACAGGGAATTCTGGGATGGCTGCAATTTGAAAACCCCCACTGTACTCACACTCTTATTTTCCCTCCATTTTAGACCGTTCCTACCCCCTTTGTTTATTTTTTATCATTCCCTTTGTTGTCCATTTATAATCAATATGTGTAATGCTAACCTAACAAACCAGCAGTTTGTATTGCAACGAAAGAAGGGCAGGAGTGGTGGGTCTCCATCAAAAGATGTGCCGGGTTTGTGTTGTCCTGACAGCAGTGAGAAACTTGTTCCGCCACTAGGGGGGGCCCAAACAGGTGGCAGATGTGACCAGACAGTGCAGGCAGTCACAGAGGGAAGGGGCCAGATGCCCAGCGGTAGCAGAACAGAGATGTCTGGTAGGCCTGTAGGGTCTGATGACCTTTTTAAGGCATAACAGATTTAATAAACTCAAGTTCTGTCTAGCTAAAACTGAAGCTAAAAGGTTCCACAATGTTGCATTATGAATATTCATGAAGGAGCCAAACAGTAATACAGTGGCAAAGGATGTTGGGTCCTTGGATGCACCTAATTAAGGGCAAGAAACTCCTGATACACACACATAAAAATACACAAGTACACACAAACACTAACATGCTCTGTTATTCACACACAGAGACACACATGCACAGACGTACAGACAGACAGACACACACACACACACACACACTCGCTGTAACACACACAGCAGACGGACGCATGCTGTGCTGTCGTCCGTAGCAGCAGTGATTGACAGAGCAGAGACACGCGCCCGCGGGTCGACCGGAATCGATGGGGGAGATCAGAGCAGTGCTGAATAATCATCCCTGTGATTAGAGGGACAGAGCACCGCACAGCACAGCACCCTGTGCAGCTGACCTGGCAACACAGAGGCCCGTTTCTGCGCTCTCATCTCAGACACACACGCACACACGCACACGCACATGCACATGCACGCACGCACATAGACACACAAACACACACACAGACACACACGCACACGCACGCACGCACATAGACGCACAAACACACATGCACACGCACATGCACACACGCACGCACATAGACGCACAAACACACACACACACACAAATACACATATAGACACACACGCACGTGCACACACACACACGCATACATGCAAACTCACATACACATACACACACACGCACACACACACGCACGCACGCACGCTGACACAGTCAAAATCTATACGCACAGAGCAGACTCAAAATGTAAACACACACAGATTCAATAGTCTATACACACAGCCGCACACACACAGAAATGCTGATGTGAAGGTAACTGCATGTGCGAAGGAGAAGGTGATGCAGACCGAACAGAGAGCAGGCGAGGGGAGACACTAAGGACAGGGCCTGAAAGGGCAGTGTCCATTTACATTTCAGCCATTTTGTCAATGCTCTTATCAAGAGCTTGTGCTCAAATAAAAGATCTAGATTCGTAAATCACCAACATTCTGAGTGGCAATTGATGAGAGTGTAATGGTCTGGCCATAACACACTGGCAACACGTGAAAGGGAAGGTAGATATGTACATTTAGCACGGATAATAGAAGATGTGGAAGAGGGGAATGGAGAAGGGGAAGAGAGGTACTTCAAGAACAGATGTGCCTTCAGGTTATGCCAGAAGGCAGGGAGGGACTGGGTTAGGTGGGCAGGTCATTCCACCGTTGGGGAGGCAGCAGGGAGAAGAGTCGAGGCCAGGAGGAGAGATGACCAGGGAGGGGGTTGCCAGGCACCCGGTGGCAGCAGAACACAGAGTATGGGTCGGGGTGTAGGGGCGGACCATAATCCAAGGCTAAGGGGGTGCAGCTTCTTTATCAGCCATCCACACCAACGCCAGCGTTTTGAATTCGATGCAGGCAGCCACCAGGAGCCGGTGCAGGGAACACAGGAATGGAGTGACACGGGACAATTTGCAGGGGTTGAAAACCAGGTGGGCAATGGTGTTCTGGGTGAGCTAAAGGGGCTGGAGAGAGTGCTATGGGAGCCCAGCCAGGAGGGAGTTGCAGTGGACGAGTCCGGAGATGACTAGAGCTTGAACCAGAAGGTAGGCAGCATCCGGAAGAGCCTGATTCAGTCGGTGTTGTGAAACGCAAACCTGCAGAATCGTGTCATGGCAGAATCATGGGCCATGTAAGACAGTTGATGTGTCTAGAGCCCTGTGACTCAACTCATGGTCCTCAAAGTCCAAGAACTGCTGGTTTTCCACTCTCCCTTTACCTGGGAGTCAGGTGTGAATACAGTCTGGCCAATCAGTAGCACTAATCGTTGAGTCAATTACCTGGGGGAAAAGGAAACCAGGGCCAAATTTGGATTTGAGGACCAGATTTGGGTGTCCATGGTCTAGAGTCACCAAGATTCCTGGCAGTCTGGGCAGGAGTCACTGTGGTGTTGTCAACAGAGATGGAGAGGTCCTGCAAAGGGCAGGATTTACCAGGAAAAAAAGCAATTTGGTTTTGTTGAGGTTTAGCTTGAGCTGGTGGGCAAACAACCAACTGGAGACGTCAGCTAGGCAAGCAGAAATGCACACTTCAACCTGAGTGTCAGAGGACAGGAAAGAAAGATAGAATTGAGTATCATCAGCATAGAAATGGTAGAAGCTGTGGGAAGTGATGACTTAGCCAAGGGATCTGGTGCAGAGGGAGAAGAGGAGTGGGCCCAGGACAGAGCCCTGGGGAACCCCAGTAGAGAGGGTCCATGGCGAAGACAGAGACCCCCTCCATGATGCCATGCCCAATAAGGATGGATGTTTGAGGGCGAGGCCAGTGAGGATGGATCTTTGAGAGCGGGGCCAACGAGGGTGGATCTTTGAGGGCGGGGCCAATGAGTATGGATCTTTGAAGGCGGGGCCAATGAAGATGGACCTCAGAGGGTGGGGCCAGAGGGGGCAGGTCTGGTGAGAACAGAACCAGTGAGAGTGCAGACTGATCTCTGCTGACATTTCAGACACGCAGGTTCACCTGAGGGGGCATGAAGTTGTGACACTGTAATTACCTCCCCACCCCCCCACCTCAAACCAACACTAATGACAGAACGAGGGCCGCAGAAACAGACACGCAAAGCACTCAGACCGGCGTGTGAAAGGGCTCTGTGGCTAAAGGCCACTGTGTGAACCCCTCAGCTCTAATTACAGCGTTTATAAACACCGCATGCGTCCAAATAACCTCTCAGAGGACGCCAGGAGAGGATCCCAAGCTTCCTGCGCGCAGTCCGCACGTGAAGGGGATCTCATTTAACCCCGAGCACGGGAGATATAAGAGATATAAGCCAGGTCAGAACCGATCAGATTTCGGAACCGTTGTATTAGCCTGATAATCTAAGATGGTGTCGAGTCTTTATGAATAAAGCCTGTGTACTTAAGAATGTATGTCCACGCCTCTCCCACATTCACACACAGACATGTGAGAGCATGATGGAGCCCAGCCATGCTCTCACATACGCACAACGCACACACACACACACACAGACAGACATGTGAGCGCATGATGGAGCTCAGCCATGCTCTCACATACGCACACACACACACACAGACATGTGAGAGCATGACACATTTCCTCTAGAAGTCAGGGTACTCAGAAAGAAATAGTTATTCATGGCTCGCTTCCCTGTTATCCCTGTCATTCCAGAGAAGGACTGGCACCTTGCCCTTTCTGACACCGGAAGGTTATTGGTTCCTGCTCAGGCAGTCAGACACTACAGGTTGGCCCTTGCCATCTCTCCACTTTTGGCACCAAAAACTTGAGTGACAGGACTACGGGAGTGACTAAGACTGATTGGAGGACTGGGGCAGGGGAGCTGCAAATAAAGCATTCTGTAGAACAGGGGTCAAAGTTTGATACACTACAACTAGTGTGGAAAGCATCAAATCAAAAAATGTGAATTAACATTACAGGTAGAAACATTTTACCTATAAGAAACAGAAAGGATAAAGGCTAGAACTACACAGTATCATCCCTTCTCTCTTTCTGTCTCTCTGAAATTCAAACTCAGATTCAATTCAATAATGCTTTATTGGCACATAACTGTATATAAACAAATTGCTGAATCAATTAACAATTAACCTCTTTTTATTTATTTTACTTTGAAAGTGTCTCTATACACCACATACTCTACTTTAATGAATGGCATCTGATCAAGCTATTGCACAATTTAGCATTGTCTTATCATATTTGTCATTATCAAATAAACTTGAATTATGATTCATCATAAAGGTCAAAACACAAAGAAACTTGAACACCCATGCACGCACGTACATGCACACACACACACACACACACACACACACACACACAGATTGGGCTGGGACACATTCTGTGATTTTCCACTGGGGGCAGTTGGCGACATTGGATTTGAGAGGAAGTGGTGTCAGTAGGTCATGTAAATTAGCTACAGTATTTCAAATGGACCGTTTTGCTCATGTTCAGCCCTTGTGCCAACACTTTTAGCACCAGGAAGAAACAAGGCTATGTAAACCATAAAGCAGTTTCAATGCCGCCAGACACAATGCACTTCTCACCTTACAAACCCTGCTCTGCTGCCAAACCAGCTAGCTCTCAATGCTTCAGATAAAAACACAGCCGTGTGGTTGTTGAAAATGGCAGCTGGCATGCATTGAAACACAATTCCATTTCACATGCCTGCAAAGAGTCTGTCAAACATAATCTGCGGTGATAACATGGGTCTAACATGGGTCTAAATTCTCAGACATACCTTCCATTACTAGGGAAACCTGCCTGGTCTGCACGCAGTGGGCAGCGCTTCTCTCTGTGGCACACCCTGGCCCGTAATGTGGGTGGGGTCATCCAGTCTCCTGCTGGTGAAAAATAAAAGTGTGTATTTCATGCTTCTGTCTGCCTTCCTTCCCTCACTCTAAAGCACAATACACACACACACACACACGTTCTCTCACACTCACACACGCGCTCACTCACACTAACACACACACACGCTCTCACACACACACACACACGCTCTCTCACACACTAACACGCACACACAAACACATAATCTCTCTCTCACTCACACACACACATATGCTCTCTCGCACACACACACACACACACACACACACACTTAAATTGACAGACCCCCCTCTGTGTGAGGTGCCACAGGGTGTGCATTACAGAGAATATTAAATGAGACACAGACCTGCCTGCTGTATTCCCCGAAGATCTGCCCCCTCCCTTCCCGCCACTGTGATCCATTGACAGTGAACCTCATGTATTAAATATCATCCCACAGTGGCATCCACTCATAACCCAAATATAATAAGCTGAGTGCCTGGATAAGGGAATAAGGCTCCTTT
This sequence comes from Anguilla rostrata, assembly GCF_018555375.3. Classification (NCBI taxonomy): domain Eukaryota; kingdom Metazoa; phylum Chordata; class Actinopteri; order Anguilliformes; family Anguillidae; genus Anguilla; species Anguilla rostrata. The sequence continues at coordinate 9,732,200 of NC_057948.1, forward strand.
GCGGATCATTCTGCTCTGTCTACAGACAAAATAACGATCCCAAGTGAGATGCAGACACCCATGTGAGTCCCGTTTCAACAGTAAAGAGACCCCCACACACCCATCAACACACTGCATGGAACAGTAATGACACCTCATTATAACAGCATCAGCCAGGCTGACTTCACAGCCTCATGCCACCCAGCACTGCCAAGCACAACGCAACACTCAGTAGACACCCTCTCTGAGGCTGAAACCCTAACTTGCTGAATCTGTAACCCTCAATTCCTGTATCTGTAGCATTAGCTACATTTACATACAGAGATACGTGTAGACTGCGACCTTAGCACTGTATCTATAACATTCACTTCCTGTGGCTATAAACGTCACTTCCTGTATCAATAACCCTTACTTCCTGCACAGATCACTGTAAATTACAGGATCTACTAGCAATCATTTAAACCATTTGCGCTCCGTTTGTTGCTTTTATTAGAGGACCCCCTGGCCCTCAATAAGGACTCCTAGCTCAAATGAGAGGGGGAAAGAGTGGGAATGAGAGAGATCGAGAAAGATAGAGAGAGAGGTGGACAGAGTGACATACACTTGGCCATTTTCATTAACTGGCCAGCAAACTGGGGCACAATTTCACACTTGCGATTTAGAACCTTTTTAAAAGTTGAGGCCTTTGAAATTGTCTATCACACAGGCAAAGCATTGCTCTTAGATTGAAGCTCCTTACAAGCTTTATCATGTTACTGCCATTTCAGTCTCTGGAGAATTATATGTTAATATTTCACCATTTACAAGTGTATGAATCTTTGTTAAGTGTTCCAGGATGCAGCTTTGGGGGGGTGCCACGAATAAGGGTGGTTCGGGGGGCTGGGTGCCAACATTTCAGGGGAGATCATGCTGAAATGCTGAAAATATTTATAATCTTCACAAAATATTTCAGGCACAGTCAAATTCAAAGCAGGCGTGGGTCCAGCGGAGCGGAGGCATTTTGGAGGTCTCGCCGTCAAACGGACCTGGGTCAAATACGTATTTGTTTTGGATTAAAATACTTTCCTGTGCTCTATTGATCATGTCTGGTGTAACTGAGCCTGCCAATATGGCCAGAAGGCCGGGTATGCACTTTTTGAGAGTATTTCATTGGTTCCAATACACCAGACAAGATGAGTAAGGCGTAGAAAAGTATTTGAATCCAAAACAAATACTTATCTGACCCAGGTTTGCAGTCAAAATGCAGGGAGCATCAGAGTGTGGCTGGAAAGAGGAGTTTATTGCTCACCACTAAGGCTTCGCCCCCATGCGTCCGTTCTGCTCCTGCAGGAAGTGCACCCTGCCACGCCCGTGCCCTCGGAGGTTTCGCCACCGGCCCTCCGGCTCGGTGTGCAGGGGCGTGCGCTGGAGACCGTTCCCTCCGGCTGTGCCTCAGTGGCGGCCATGTCTCCCACGTACACCACATCCACTCCACATACGGTTTTCTTGATCTGTGTCGCGCTATATGTACCAATTGTGAATTCACAGGCCAATGCCCCAAAGGAACCACCTGCACAGGCAAATACCCCACAGGAACCACCTGCACAGGCCAATGCCCCATAGGAGCCACTTGCACAGGCCAATGCCCCATAGGAGCCACTTGCACAGTTAAATGCCCCAAAGGAACCACCTGCACAGATTACTAAGAAGAGTCCTTAAGAGGCTGAATGATTGACATCTTAAAAGCTAGAAGACCAATTCAATTCAGAAAGTATATTGTGCTTAATTATGGGTAGACTTTGGATTGTAAGTCCGATCACCTTACATGTGCTGACATAGCTGCTGCCTGTGCCAACTGTGTCTGCTGCACAGTCCTCTGTTTGAATATCTGCACAGCTTAGCTGATACAGAGTGGAAGGAAGCTTCTATCCAAAAGCCGGGGACAGTTCCTGTAATGACTACAAGCTCCTCCTATAAACAGAAGAAAAAGAAGAAATAGTAGAAGTAGCAGAAGTAGTAGTAGTAGCAGTAGTAGTAGTAGTAGCAGTAGTAGTAGTAGTAGTAGCATATTTTTGGGCACATGATCTCATGATTGCACCCACACCCACACACACACACACACTGAACCAGGGATCTAATTTAACATACTAATTGTAATCATTCATATTTCAGTCATTCTAGCTGCCTTTTACACTTTAACATCAGAATACTGTCAGTGGCAGAAGCACATTATAATGAAAAGATAATACAGTCTTTTCTAATCCACAGCTAAATGAAAAGGACAAGTTTGTGCATGATTAAATAGGTCAGAATGTAACTCCTCCCCTCAGTCCATTCATAATTTCTATCAGGAGTGCCATGCTTACTCAAATGTAGAAGAGCTGACGATCTGGCCATTCCCACGCTACCGTCTGGCACAGCCAGATATGTGAAGCTGGTGAAATACTCAGCGTTTTTATGCCATCTAGTGGCAGAAAATAGGTAGTGCACCCTGGCCTGCAGCGCTGCGGCTGGCGGATCTCAATTGCCCTGGAGTCCGTGCAGTGAGACCCAGCTGAAACAGCGCAGCGTTCCAGGACCAGCCAGCGTCCATTTAATTTCACCAGCTGGGCAATGTATGAGCAGCACATATTGACCCTGGATCAGCTCTGAGGTTGTTCATAACTGCCTCTATGGGAAAAGCTGTACGTAGGAAAGTGGGATAAAACCAACAGCTTTGACTTTCTCGTTTAACAATCAAGTGAGACTCATATCAATTTAATTGGATTGTTGCTGGAGTTTACCAACGACCAAAAAATGTAACTTAATTTGCACCAATGTCTTACACTGGCAAAGCAGGGCCCAAATTGCAGCCCATTACAGACACAATATTGGCCCTTTGATCATAAGGGGAAAGGGCACTGTTTATATGCATCAAAAGTTATGACCATGTCCAGATCTGCATTTGTTTAGTCTAAGCGTACCTCAGTAGAGACATAATAAACAGTAACAGGCATTCACTTAAAAAGTATCCACTTTGTTTACAAATATTTTCACTACATCTTATTCATACAGACAAAATTACACCAGTTTTAATGGTTGCCTGCATATGACAAGCCTTACTGTTAAGGAGCAGGCTCTACTTCCACAGCAATATATCTTGTAATTGGGGAAAAAATCAGTAATACAGCGATCTCATTAGAAAATCAATTGTTAGTACTGCACTTCAGCTTTCCGAGAATAAAATGATACAGAATGAGTGAACGAATTTATTTGACAATTTAAAAACAAGATTTCATAAGACTGCATAGCAGACAGCAATCCTTTAAAAACTGTCGAGGATAGAAACAGGAAAAAGCCATCAGACACAGCACAACGTTGACAATTGTTATCAAAAATGAAAGCATTACAAACTCTTATATTGAAATATCATACGAAGAATTCATGTGTGTCAATTGCAGAGAAACTGAAATTACTGATCATGAAATGTACCGAGTAGAACAAAGACCAGACTGTGAGTTAAAATCTAGTTGTTTAGGTGTTTTTTTTTCTTCTTCCCTCTGGGGAGTTTTTACCTCACATGCTGGTTTCTGGGGGGTTCAGGTTCGGCCTTTCCCATTTTCCTCTTTCTCTGTAAAGCATCTCTGTGAAATTGTCTGTATAAAAAATAAAAAACTATTTTAAAAAAAAACAAGTATTCAAGTAAACTGCAATAAAGTTAAATGATTCTAGTCATATGACCCAGCACCAGTTATGAACACAGAAAGGGGAACAGCACATTCAGATTTGTGTGAAATCTGCCGCAGTAATTTACCCATGTACCGTGTCGTTGCGCCACTCCACTTACGAGGAAGCGGCGTGACGAAATGGTACAACGGTAACTCAGTTTTAGACGGACTAAAACCGCAGATGGAAACGTCTATGTCCAGTTCGTTTTTAATGAAAGGAAAAGTCAGTTCAGCATATAGCCTGGCATGTAGCCAGTCAGCTGGAAAACTCACTCTTTAACCAAATACGGCCCGGTTTTCACCCGAAAGCCGGTGCTTCACTGACTTCTCGGCACAAAAATGTTCGCTGGGAAGGCACTTGAAAGGGGTGGAATTGTTTACGCTACTTCCAGTTTTGCGCCCTCTTCGTGTTCAGTTGATTGGCCAGTCCGTGACTCCGGTTTGCATTCCTGATGTTCTACTGTCACATGTGGGCCTCTATCCTACTCCCTGTCATCTACACCCTGTTCCCCTTCCATTTACCCAGCTCCCTACATCCCTACACCCCCAGCCCGTATACCCTCTTCCCTACACCCAACAACCTATTGCCTATGCCCTGCACTCCACACCTTACGCCCTACAGGCTACACCCCCTGCCCTGCACTCCACACCTTACTCCCTACAGGCCACACCCCATGCCCTGCACTCCACACCTTACTCCCTACAGGATACACCCTATGCCCTGCACTCCACACGTTATGCCCTACAGGATACACCCCATGCCCTGCACTCCACACCTTACTCCCTACAGGATACACCCCATGTCCTGCACTCCACAGCTTACTCCCTACAGGATACACCCTATGCCCTGCACTCCACACGTTACGCCCTACAGGATACACCGTATGCCCTGCACTCCACACCTTACTCCCTACAGGCTGCACCCTATGCCCTGCACTCCACACCTTACTCCCTACAGGCTGCACCCTATGCCCTGCACTCCACACCTTACTCCCTACAGGCTGCACCCTATGCCCTGCACTCCACACCTTACTCCCTACAGGCTGCACCCCATGCCCTGCACTCCACACCTTACTCCCTACAGGCTGCACCCTATGCCCTGCACTCCACACCTTACTCCCTACAGGATACACCCCATGCCCTGCACTCCACACCTTACTCCCTACAGGATACACCCCATGCCCTACCTCCTTCCCCTATGCCATACGCCCTTTGACCTCCACCCAAAGTCTTAAACAAAATGGAAATACCTTATTCAAAGAATGGCATCCTGGGGCCAGGTTGTAGCCTGTTGCAGACACACTGTTGGCCCAGGAAAAAAGGCCAATTGGTCAAACGCATGACAAATCGAGACTATGTCCAGGTCTGGATAGTGTCAGTATATCTTTTGGCAGAATACCTTTTCATTTACATTTAGGCATGTAGCCGACACTCTGATACAGAGCGACTTCCACAGATACACATTTTTACACGCAGTCCATTCATACAGCTGGAAGGTGAGTACCTCGCTCAGGGGTACACAGGCAGCCCCCCCCCCCAGTGGGGAAACTGACCCCACAACCATTGAGTTAAAAGTCCAGTCCCCTCGTTATTATGGAATGCTACTGCCAAATAATTACAATGATATGCAAAGGGTATTCATTGAGACTGAAACTACTTAATAAATGCACACTGCGTCTTATTCCTGCATTGCTTTTATGCTGACAAATTTATGTTTTTTTTTTTTTTTTGTATGTGTCTGGTCCCTGGGAGTTTTTGAAAAACTCTGTCCTACACTATACTCTTTATGCCCTACACACACCCTATCCCTTATGTTCTGCAGGCCATGCCCCATACCCTACCCGCCGTGCAAAATGCCTTATTTCTCATGCCCTTTGCTCTACATCCTACACTCTCACACCCCTGCCCTAAGCTGTACTAGCTTAGCCCGGTGTCCAGGGCTCTCTGTAGATGCATCCGCTTAAAGAGATGCACAGTTCTGAGCAGTTATGTTGTCTCTGATGTCCTTTCATTTTCATTTCTCTCTCTGTCTCTTTGTTTCTTCTGTTAAAACTGTTTTTTTTTTTTTTGTTTTTTTTTTTGTAAATAAGGATACTTTGGCTTCTATAAATCAGGAGAAGCCTGCCCTACACCCTATGGCCTATGCCCTACACACCACGCCCTAGACATCCTGCCATATGTCCTACACCCAATCATCAACGCCCATGGCCAGACTGGCCGTCTGGCAATCCCGGCAGGCACAAAATGGGCGTGCCACTTTTGGGCCACCGGGCCACTTTTTGCCAGTCAAGGTGAAACAATGCCAGGCCCTGCATACTCCCCACACCCTCTGCTTAAGATACAGGAATTTAAAAAACACACGAACACACACACAGTAGCCTAAACGCCAATTACATCATCAGCGCCCTAAAGTCAATGAAAATTCAGTAACACTTCAGGCAATTTGGCAGGAAAAGGCCAAATGTGGCCATTAACGTCAGCCTGTCCACAGCAGGTATTTGAGTAGAGTAGGTGACAAAACGGGACGTTAAAGAGACGAGTAACAGCCCAAAGGTCACAGCATTCATTTCAGCGCCATGCATTTCAAAGTGCTATTGCGATATGAAATTATTTACCAGGCCGTGGCACACGAATAAGACGAAACATTATAAAACCATAAACACAGAGAAATCGTGAGGACAGGGCTGTGAACACAAATCACTCAGCTACACACGTCAGGTACACAGTCACCCGCGCTTTCGAAAGCCCCACTTCATACGGCCTTCGGTAACATTACGTGCGTCCTTAAATGTATCACACACGACGCGCATGCGCTGCACAAACCAGTCCCAGGATTTAGAATAGAAACTTTGTCGTACTATATACTGTCTTTTTAGTCAATGTGTGACCGAGCCTTTTCTCCGTTAGGATTTACACGCTTATAAATCCCTGGATTGCGCCGACGCCGGTAAAAGCCAACGGCCGTATTTAGTGAGATCTAACAGCCTCCTGACCCACAATGTAGAGGTGGGTTAGTACAAAAAAAAAAATAATAATAATTTCATTTTAATGTAGTAAATGCAATTACTGTTTCACATATTTTTATGATTATGAAAATGCAATTCCATGATATGTGTGCGCACATGTGTGTGTGATTAGCTGGATATTATGACGACGCATTCTTTAAATGTATCCAAAATTTTATTAATTGTACAAACATTGTACATGCAATTTTGTTCAAATCTAAATAAATACAATAACATAAATAGTAACACAAAATAAATAGTCAAATGTCAAAAAATTAAGACTAGGCAATAAATAATAAATAATAAAAAATGCATACCTACAAACATACAATATACATCATACAATCATTATTTAAAACTCAGCACGTCTAAACTGTCTGCACATACTCATCATAAATTAATCATCACAATAAATAAACGATATAAATAACACATAAATAACTGAGAACATATGTTTTACCAACGATGCTAAATGGATTGCAACAGTTAAGTTTTGTCTTTTCTTAAATCCATGTAAAACCATGTATATTTATCTATTTATTCACTGGCAGCTTATGACCATAAGCAACTATAACTGCGTTATTTATCACAATAACGTATTGGAGCATTTTACAACAAACACAACATAACGTGAGATTTTTCACTACGGGTGGTTTCAGAATAAAATCCTCAACTGGATTTCCTACTGTGAACTTATGGGCCGTAAGCAGGTGCAGGCCACGGGGACCTTTATCGTACTGACTCTGAATGAATACAGATGTCGTTTTACTGGACATTCGATCCTTTTCAGGACAAGCTGGTTTCGCCGTATCAGAAACGAGTTGTAGCTCATGTCCTCCTTCCCGTTGATAATACAACCTTCGCAGAGGCATTCGGCGAAAGCAATCTTGCTTGGATATCTTTCCTCGTCATGGTCGATCCTGCAGAAAGATATTAAGTTAGATTAGTTCAAGAACAAGGTCATTCTTGCCACGGAACAACAGCATAAAATAAATACGCTCCAAATTAGGCAATAGCGCCTCACAGTGGAGTACAGTGGCAAACGTGCGGCTGGCCTATACAGAAGTCCCGCAGCAAAGAATGCAGGGCCCTCATTTTGTTTCGCTTTCATTCTACGGTCGACGTGGAGTAACAGTCAACATATAGCCTATAGCATTGTTTTTCAACCCTGGTCCTGGGGACCCACTGCCCTGCGTGTTTTAGAGGCTTCCCTGCTCCAACACACCTGATTCAAATGAATGGGTCGTTATCAGGCTTCTGCAGAGCTTAACGGCGACCCATTCATTTGAATCAGGTGTGTTGGAGCAGGGAAGCCTCTAAAACATGCAGGGCTGTGGGCCCCCACGACCAGGGTTGAAAAACACTGGCCTATATGATATATAGGCTAATCTTCTACTTATTATATGGACCATTTGTTTATCACAGCGGCCTACCCCTGTAATACCCCCCAAAATAACCACCCTATGGCCGTTAGATAATGACATTATGTTTAACTGCAATGTCAATAGTCAAATGTAAAAATAAATAAATAAATAAATAAATAAATAAATAAAATAGAGCGCCGAGTCTGCGGACGCCGCCTCATTTCTGAAAACAGGCGGAGGGTATTTGGGGCCATCCGTCTTACTATAGACTACTTATTTCTTGATAAAATGGCTACGGGCGCACGATGAAGGGTAGAAAGTATGTAGCCTAACACATAAACGTTCGAACATTGATGAACCAGTTCTGCTTGCTGGAAATCTGGCACATAGGCGTAAGGCGTACAATAATTACAGGAAATAAGCACGTGAGCCAAACGGTAAAAAACCACTTTACGTTTCAAATTGTGCGTACGGCTGTTTTACGTTTTGCTGAAGCGATTGCTTGGTTCGCAGTCTTTCATCATTTCTCCTGGGACAACAACTCAAGAGCGCCGGCGATAAAATTAGCTGTGGGTTAAAAATAGCCTAGCCACGTCACATGTTGATCTTCTTACATCAGCTGAGAGGTATTTTCGGTTATTGGTATCTTCCTCTTCTGTTCATAGAACAGAACAGAGTCTCTACGCGTACCAGAGGAATTTGGGTTTTCTTCACTGAAAGACACTTCCTCGAATGCATATATATCCGGATTCTTCTTTCCGCAGGGATAGGCTATGTCTGTACCCCACATTTGCTTAAAGAACTGAAATGTCCATTCGATTCTAATTAATTATCTAATTAGTAGCCTATTGGCTATTAAAACACGCGATGGCTGATTTGCACTTAACTAAAATTAGTTAAGATTATACAGAGTTTAGTGGTCCAATCCTAATAATAAGAGGGGATGGCCGATTGACGTCACCAACAACAGGCTCTAAAGGCATTTCCATGAATGTTATTATAAAAGCAGTCTACTGTGGGATCTGGGGGTATAGGTCAGGTTGCCGGTGCAACCCCATTTATTTTTGCTCCTCATTAAAGATGTCGATTATTAATACCAAAAACTGCAAACTAAGAGGGATAGTGTCTTACCTGTACCGCCAGGGGGAAACAGAACGGTTGTTGTACTCCGTTGACGAAGTCTGGAGAACGAAGTTGGAACAGCTCCGTGCAGTCGGGGGATTCGGGTCTTCCAGTAACTGAACCATGTGTCCATGTGACTGGTGTAGATACTTCATCATGAAGTGCTCCGCGTGGTCCATGAGCTCGTTCTTGTTAAAACATCCAACGGGCTTCTTAGATTCCGAAAGCGCAGTCAAACAGAGAGCAACAACTGCGAACACTTCACAAACCTGAAAAAACAGCACAGAATTAGAATTGTGGGAATTGGCTGTAGGTAAAAAATCAATTAAATAGCATTCCTTAAAAATGCAAATATGATTTAATTCAAAAATAGTGGTAATTACAGCTAATTCTAATTTTACCAGAATGGACTATAATTAACACTGTATTAAACCCATTTTCAGCGCTGGGCGTATCTAAATCTATTCAAAATATTACCGGGAATAAACTAAACTAAATAGACGAGTAGTGTTGTCGCACTCACTAATGCCTTTTGACTTACCTTCAACATCTTGGATAAGTTTAAATAAAGCAGTGGAGTGCACAGTATGCGTTAAGCGTGTAGTTCTGAAGCTCCATATTCCCGCGGTCCCTTTTAATGCGTGACTCCGGGGAAGTCCAGATTTGCAGAAGTTTATGGAAATAAACAATTTATGGCGGTTTACTTCCCTTTCCCAAAGAGTAAATTCCTCCCTCTACCAGCTGTGAAAGGTATTGTCGCGTGGCACTGCCCTGGGGCGCATTGGATTACAATAGCCATTCAAGAGACAAAAAAGTTTGTGTATGTGCGCGCGCGCGCGCGCGTTCCGGAGGGGGGTGGGGGGAGCGGTTTGTCGGCTTGGGAATTAACGCATCAGTATTTGATTCCTTTTTTATTATTATTAAAGTGAAAATAGGGTCATGGGATCGGATTGGATTTTTGGGTTAAATACAATTATTGCATACAAGATATCATGTATATTTGAGATGACATAATAGCGCAAATACGCCCTCCCACCTCTTAAGCAGAGCAGCCTTTACGGTCATGTAAAACGTTTTCTACTTATAGGCTTACTACTATCATTCAGAACCCTGCGATAGATTGGCAACCTGTCCAGCGTGTGTTCCTGTCTCTTCCCCAATGCGGGGAAGGGGGGTAAAGATGATGGATGGATGGATGGATGGACGGACGGACTATCATTCAGACTCATTTTGGACAGCAAAAATGTTTTATTTGGTTTTAAATATGAACATAGTTTAAATACAGCTGGCTAATGTATTCTACCTGAAGACGCACTTCCAGTTCGCATCATGTTTATTTTGTTTCCTTAAGCTAATTAATTAAGAAGCGATAATTCTTTTGAAACCGCAAACAGTTTAGACATAGGACTTGATTTATGGTCGCTGTGATTTCCTTTTCTATTGTTTCGGAAATAACTACGTAATTTTACTGCTCTAGTGTGCAAACAGTGAACAAACTCCCGAGTCAGGCGTGGTTATGATGTCATGAGTTCCCATCGCAGTGCAGAGTCGGTCCTAGGGATGAACAAAATCACATTTAATAAAAACTTGAATTGTGTGGCCCCCAAATGACTGGCTCTTTTCAATCGGCTGCTTTTTTTTTTTTTTTTTTTTTTTTTTTTTTGGGAGGAATGTGATGAGTGCACAGATTAATAATGCAATGTTTAGTCAAGTTAAATACAGTTTACCATCTTTGCTAATCTGCATGCATATTCATTTTAAAAAGGGTGCAAATCACTTCTTTCGCCCCCCCTTTATACAGACAAAGGGAAAGTAGACAAGGCAACAGATAGAGAAGGGATCACAGCGTAGAATATGGTGGGGGTGGGTGTTGGGTATTCAAATATATGGCTTTAGATACACATCTTACCCAGAGTAGCACATGTGAGTAGACACGTCATGATCTAGTAACAGTCAACTGATAGCATGTGGTGCAGGTTGGCCTCAGTATTTTCAAAATGGGAACACAAAAAAAAAAAAAAAGTGTGGGGACTTCCCACTGCGGTCCTACCGACAAACAAAAACAAACCAGACTGTCCACACTTACGCGGGTGGTACCGCATATAGGTGCTCCTCAGGCCTCTTAGCAGCATCTGAATAGTGACGGTGTGAACACATCCACCCAAAGGCATCTGAATAGTGACGGTGTGAACACATCCACCCAAAGGCATCTGAATAGTGACGGTGTGAACACATCCACCCAAAGGCATCTGAATAGTGAAGGTTTGAACACATCCACCCAAAGGCATCTGAATATTGACTGTGTGAACACATCCACCCAAAGGCATCTGAATAGTGACGGTGTGAACACATCCACCCAAAGGCATCTGAATAGTGACGGTGTGAACACATCCACCCAAAGGCATCTGAATAGTGACGGTGTGAACACATCCACCCAAAGGCATCTGAATAGTGAGGTTGAACACATCCACCCAAAGGCATCTGAATATTGACTGTGTGAACACATCCACCCAAAGGCATCTGAATAGTGACGGTGTGAACACATCCACCCAAAGGCATCTGAATAGTGACGGTGTGAACACATCCACCCAAAGGCATCTGAATAGAAACGTGTGAACACATCCACCCAAAGGCATCTGAATAGTGACGGTGTGAACACATCCACCCAAAGGCATCTGAATAGTGACTGTGTGAACACATCCACCCAAAGGCATCTGAATAGTGACGGTGTGAACACATCCACCCAAAGGCATCTGAATAGAAACGTGTGAACACATCCACCCAAAGGCATCTGAATAGTGACGGTGTGAACACATCCACCCAAAGGCATCTGAATAGTGACGGTGTGAACGCATCCACCCAAAGACATCTGAATAGTGAAGGTTTGAACACATCCACCCAAAGGCATCTGAATATTGACTGTGTGAACACATCCACCCAAAGGCATCTGAATAGTGACGGTGTGAACACATCCACCCAAAGGCATCTGAATAGTGACGGTGTGAACACATCCACCCAAAGGCATCTGAATAGTAAAGGTTTGTGAACCATCCACCCAAAGGCATCTGAATAGTGACTGTGTGAACACATCCACCCAAAGGCATCTGAATAGTGACGGTGTGAACACATCCACCCAAAGGCATCTGAATAGTGAGGTTTGAACACATCCACCCAAAGGCATCTGAATATTGACTGGTGTGAACACATCCACCCAAAGGCATCTGAATAGAAACGTGTGAACACATCCACCCAAAGGCATCTGAATAGTGACGGTGTGAACACATCCACCCAAAGGTATCTGAATAGAAACGTGTGAACACATCCACCCAAAGGCATCTGAATAGTGACGGTGTGAACACATCCACCCAAGGATCTGAACTATGACGTGTGAACATTTCCACCAAAGGCATTGAATAGTGAAGTTTGAACAAACCAAGGCATCTGGAATTGATGTGTGAACAATCACAGGCATTAATGTGACGTAAAATCCACCAACAGGCATCGAATATTGACGGTGTGACCATCACCAAGGCATCTGAATGTGAAGGTTGAACAATCCGCCAAGGCATCTGAATATTGACTGTGTGAACACATCCACCCAAAGGCATCTGAATAGTGACGGTGTGAACACATCCACCCAAAGGCATCTGAATAGTGACGGTGTGAACACATCCACCCAAAGGCATCTGAATAGTGACGGTGTGAACACATCCACCCTGAACCCCTGAACTACATGTGATTATTTACGATGGCATTTGTAATTTTGTGTTCTTGCAGAAACATGCCTCTGGAATTTTTTTTTAAGCAAATTAAGCATTAATGAAAAAATCTTTTACTCAGACATGGGAACATTTGAGGGTGTTACAGTGTTCTTAATGTGTGTGACATTAGACTGTTCGCGCCACTGTGAATTAAGTTAACTGCAAAATCCAATAAAACAACTAAGAGAGGTAACCACGGGTATTCAGTATTGAGTTCATTAATCAGATAATCCAGCAGAGAAGGAGAAAACTGAGTGAGTAAACAAGGATCATGTTACTGTGCATTTACTACAAAATAAATATGATAGACTCAAAACTGAAGTGTTGCAAGAAAGAGTCCAATGTTTGGACTTCGGCAGTAAACTCCAGACGCAGTTAGGAGAACAACATAAATCTCAGAAGCAAAACCTCGAAAACAATTGATGAATCGGAAGTGCAAACGTGAATCCTTCCTTGAACACGCTCAAAGTTTTTAAAAGTACCTCAAAGGATTTCCTTCTCAGCAACTAATTCCCTGCGTCATCATACGTGTTCACGGATGTTTTTAATACCTTTAGTAGCGTCACAAATTGTTGCGTCAGTTCTGAATGCCTGCCATAACCCATTTAATGCTGTGAATAACATTAAAGCAGTATTCGCAATCTGGGCAAATCCAGCCTGGCTACAGTTACCTGCATACAAGGTCATTGAACTACGATCTTTCTGGATTATATGAATTTCTTCTACCTACTCACACACACACATACACACACACACACAAACACACACGCAAATATATGCGCACATACACTTGCATGCACACATTCTTCCAGTACATGAACATAGTGCATGCTATCGCAAAAGGGCCCGGTAGGCCAAGGAAGACCTCTACATGACCAAAGAATTTTCACCATAATAAAGAAAAAGTCCCAAACAGCTGCTGCCCAGCAGATCAGAAACACTCTTCAGGAAGCAGGTGTGGATGTGTCACCACTGTCCACAGAATACTTCACACACAGAGTTGCACAGGAAACAGCGCAAAATGCAAATCGCTAGTCACCCGCAAAACAAGATGATCTGCATACTGTTTGCTAAGAAGTGCTTAAAAGAAGCTGGAAAAAGGTCTGGTGGGCAGATGAGACCAAGGTTCATCAGAATGATGGCAAGAGCAAAATGTGGAAGCCAGAAGGAACTGCCCAAGATGTCACAGACACTGGTTCCCTTGTCTTTTTTAACTATTTAACTGCTGTTGACAGCAGAAAGAATTCTAAACTGTGCAGAAGCATCTTATCTCCTCAGGTTCAACCAAATATGTCTCCAAACGCACAGACAACGATCCCAGACATACTGCTAAAGCAACAAAGGCATTTTTTTAAAGGTAAGAACAGGAGGTTTAATTTCTAGATGGTTAAAGAAAGTGTATAAAAATACCCTTAAATAAAAGCTCAGAATGTGCCCTTTCATACAATTCAAAAAATCTGGAGTACAGAGCCAAATCAAGAAAAAAAAAAAATCTGTCTGAAACGGCTCACTGCATATGCAAGCACTGCAGGTACCCTGACCTTTCCTTCTGTTTCCTGCGACGCTGTGCTGATGTCACACTTTAGACCACACCCCACTGCCGTCATCTCCCCAGGCCTGCTCAGCATGTCTGCAGTTCCACTGATACGGTATCTTATCTTCCCTTCCTGCCTCCAGCCTTGCCGCTTCACAATTCACATTTCACAACACCTGAAACATGTCAGCGGTTTAACTGCATGTTTTATGTGAGCGTGCACGTGTGTGTGTGTGTGTGTGTGTGTGTGCGTGTGTGTGCATGCGTGCGAGCGTGTGTGTGTCTGTGCATGTGCGAGCGTGTGTGTCTGTGTTTGCACGCAGACACAAGTAGATTGAAAGGATCTGCAGGAGATTATTTTGATGTAGCAGTTGTTGAACATGCCTACCGTTCCTGGCTTTGATGTGAATCAAATTACGCACACTGATTTGAACTTGTGCTATTTAGACCGGTTTTACTTCTTCATATGCAATAAATACACACAACCTCCATCACACACACACACACACACACACACCTTCATGTGCATTAGACTACATCAGAAAACCCTGAGATATCAGTATTGTGGCACAGCAGTAAGAGCAGCAGACCTGAAATTAGATGTTTTAAGGTTTGGATCCAAAACAGACAATCACAGTCATACCAGTGCAACAGTGTAGAGCAGCAGTCTGAGCAGCAGTGTGGAGCAGTGGTCAGAGCAGCAATCAAAGCAGCAGTGTGGAGCAGTGGTCAGAGCAGCAGTGTGGTGCAGTGGTCATAGCAGTTGTGCAGAGCAGTAGTGTGGAGCAGTGGACAGATCAGCCGTGTGGAGCAGTGGTCAGAGCAGCAGTGTGGAGGAGTGGTTAGAGCAGCAGTGTGGAGCAGTGGTCAGAGCAGCAGAGTGGAGCAGTGTTCAGAGCAGCAGTGTGGGGCAGTGGTCAGATCAGCAGAGTGGAGCAGTGGTCAGAACAGCAGGGTGGAGCAGTGGTCAGATCAGCAGTGTGGAGCAGCAGGGTGGAGCAGTGGTCAGATCAGCAGAGTGGAGCAGTGGTCAGAACAGCAGGGTGGAGCAGTGGTCAGATCAGCGGAGTGGAGCAGTGGTCAGATCAGCAGAGTGGAGCAGTGGTCAGAGCAGCAGGGTGGGGCAGTGGTCAGATCAGCAGGGTGGAGCAGTGGTCAGAGCAGCAGTGTGGAGCAGTGGTCAGAGCAGCTATGCAGAGCAGCAGTGTGGAGCAGTGCTCAGAGCAGCAGAGTGAAGCAGTGCCCAGAGCAGCAGGGTGGGGCAGCGGTCAGATCAGCAGGGTGGAGCAGCAGGGTGGAGCAATGGTCAGATCAGAAGTGTGGAGCATCAGGGTGGAGAAGTGGTCAGATCAGCAGTGTGGAGCAGTGCTCAGAGTAGCAGAGTGGAGCAGTGGTCAGAACAGCAAGGTGGAGCAGTGGTCAGATCAGCAGAGTGGAGCAGTGGTCAGAACAGCAGGGTGGAGCAGTGGTCAGATCAGCAGGGTGGAGCAGTGGTCAGATCAGCAGTGTGGAGCAGCAGGGTAGGGCAGTGGTCAGATCAGCAGTGTGGAGGAGTGGTCAGGGTAGCAAAACTCTCAACCAGGTCACATTTAAACTCCAGGAAGGGCCCTGTTGTTGAAGACATGAGCAAGGATCAGGTTCCATCAGTACAAATATGTGAATACTGACAGATACTCAGAGTAGACCTGAAGCACTTCTGTAGGAAATAGGATTCATCTTGCATTTGTCACCATGACAAAAAAAACAGAATTCCCCAGTGAAGAGCAACTGTGCCCATGAGAAGTTCTCAGGGGACAGGACAGAGAGATAGCATGATGCAGCATGTGACTGGGCTGCAGAAATGGAAAGTACAAAGAGCTTTTACACACAGAGAGCTCAGCCTGACCTAGTTGGTCACAGGTAAGCGTAATACATTGTATTTATGCACCACTTTCCCCAAGCGCTCATAGACACTTTCCAACAAAACCAAATAGACAGCAGCAAGTACAGAATCAAAGGCAAAACAATGGAAGGAGAACAATAGCGCGTAGCAATACAATCTAACAAGTGTGAAAAAAGGAAAATAATGATAGAATCAGAACAATATAAACATGCACCACATTAAAGCTGCAACATCACCTGTTGCACAAATACAAACTCTGTGTGCTGCACAACACGTGTGTGTGTGTGTGTGTGTGTGTGTGTGTACATGTGGTGATCTACTCTAACACCTACATTCATTTCCCCCTCCCTCTATCTTTCCCCTCATGCTGGTGGGTAGACAGGACAAAGTGATAGTCAAAAATAAATTTCGTTCATTCAAGGCTGGGAACTTTGGCTTCACAGACAAAAACAGAGGTAAGGAATTTGGGTGTTATTGTAGACTCTGATCAAAATTTGAATTCTCATATCAACATGATCACAAAGTCTGCCATTTTCCATCTCAGAAATACAGCTAAGGTGAGGCCTTAAGGCAGCAGGATGCAGAGAGGTTGGTACATAGCTTTGTCTTTAGCTGACTAGACCAGTGGTTCTCAACAGGGGGTCCGGAGCCCAAATGGGGGGGCCCCAGGGAGCTGATGATAGGCAGACAGGTTATCACGTCTCTTGGGGGGGGGTTAGGAATATTTCCGTGGACACGTTGGCCCTTGGGGCAAAAAGGTTGAGAACCACTGGACGAGACTACTGTAATGCTCTGTTAACTGGTCTTCCCAAAAAAACTAATAAACAGACTTCAGCTGATACAAAATGCTGCTGCCAGAGTTTTAACCAGATTAAAGAAACAGGATCATATCACCCCTGTACTACAAACCCTGCACTTGCTCCCTGTATCTTTTAGAATAAATTTTAAAATTCTCTTATTGGTTTTTAAATCACTTAATGGTATTGCACCTCTCTATTTAGCAGATATGCTTTTAAGGTATGTGCCCAGCAGATCCCTGAGGTCCTCTGGTACTGTCCTTCTGACTGTTCCATAGGGTTGGGGCCAAGAGAAGTGAGGGGGCATTCAGGTTCTGTGGCCCTAGCCTTTGGAACAGATTGCCGGAGGGATTGCGGGGTTCTGCATCTGTGGACACTTTCAAAAAGAATCTCAAGACTTACCTTTTTAGCATTGCTTTTAGTTAGGGCATCCATATTCTTTTGTAATCATTTTAATCTTCTTAAATCATTTTTTTATTAATTGTTTTTTTATTTTATCTTTTATTAACTTTTATGTATCATTTGATTTTTAAGTTCTTTATTTTCATTTTTGTGTTCAGCATATTGTGTTGCAAATTTATATGAAATGTGCACTATAAGTAAAGGCTGATTGATTGATTGATAGTGTGAGATGAGGGGGGAGGGGGATCTGGAATAACCACAGCAGAATTGCCATCGCTGGGGACGGTCCCATTGTAGTAGAGAAGTTGTGACTGCCACATGACTTGTACCAAACAAAATCTCTCCTGACAGTGACCTTTAAGTCCCCACACCATGACTCATAGCCAGAACAGGGAACACAAGTAAAACAGCCAATAATCCAGCCTGTCTTTGTTGCCGCCGTCACTATCGCAATTCTTGTTTTTATTTCACAGTATGAAGGCGAAACCCTTCCTGTTTCTGCAGGTGCAACCGCTGATTTGATCACATGTTTTAATCTGTAGTCAATGTCTTTTGGACACGAGTTAGACTACTACAGTCTGGTCCCAGACCTTCAAGCAGACTGCAACAGGTCCGTTTCACCCACACTGGTTGCACTGTGGGGTGAATCGGATTCCCCGTTCTAGGCATAATAGTGAATGCGGTGCAAAATTAGCAGAAGTACGAGAAGCACGTGCAGTCATGGGCGGGGGTTTCTGTTTTCATATGCTAGTACATGAAGTACAGAAAAATGAGCAGACCTGTTTATTTTGAAAACAATACACATACTAGATGTTCCCAATGAGAAATAGTTGAGCTATTTCATGTTTTCTGAGAAACATGAAAATGATCTAATATGTTAAATGCAGTAGCAGTGCCTGGGATGGTCGGTACTGTTTGTCCATTGTCCACCCGTAAAGAGCGCTCATAACAACTGTTATGCACAGCACTGATTCACAATAAACAGACAGCATTATTATTTACTTATGGTGAATGGAACAAGTGTCAGATGCACTGTGTTAAGTGTCTGGAGCGAGAAGCTAGGTCGCAACACCTCTCCTCAAAAGGGCTTTCAAATGTCTATTAAAAATTGAGGGGGGAAAACATCCGCAATGAGAGATTTAAAAAAAAAACGAGGAAGCAGAAAGACGAAACGATTGTTGTTTCATTTAGCGTGAGATTCGTTTGGGTTGCGTGCAACAGACTCTGACGTGCATGCGTCTCACACGCAAAGCGTAATTCAGTTTTACTCAGTTCCATAGACAGTATAGCTAGCCAGCTAACTGGTTGGGTGCTTCGCGCATCGGTTTGCAATTATAAACCAGGACCCAGATGAGATAATTTGAGCGTGTAGTGATCTATCTAGAAATCGTTAAACCCTGACGAGAACAGTTTAGAAAGGGCGTCAAGTAAATTGAAGCAACGCTCGTAAGCAGTGAGGAATTTTTGTATTTTTTATTTTTTTAGCCGAATGACTTTTACATTTGAATTTCTTAATTTCACCCTTAAATAAACAGTCTATTAGCCTACCATTATCGGGCGAAGGGTGACTTATATTGGTTTCCAAAAGAGGACAGTGGTCACAAAATTCACCGATTGTCGAGGGTCACAACTATTTCTTTTGCAATTTGCAATTAATTTAGGCTGCATTTGTTTTTTGGCATTTAGGCTTTTACCACTGGACTTTTTATGTTCGTCATAATTCCAGATCGAACTGGCATTCCAGCCCAGTCATGTCAATCAAGTAATTTTTTCTTGTAATAGTAGACACAGAGCTATTATGCATTTATTACAATTCAGAAATTAAAAAAAACAACAACATTGTTGTCCATACAAATATTTATTTCTCTTTCGCAAGTCACCACAATATTTACCACAATTAATGACATGAAATAGGCCTACACTGTTTTCCTCACCACAAAATCACGCCTAATTCATTCGTGCTTCTTTATAAGAAACAGGCTACTCTAGTCTCAAGTCTTAATATAGAAATAACATTCTCCGGCTCCAGACTTTATATTCCCAACTAGTGGATTAACGGCGAATAGGCCTAAATGCCTACCTTTATTTCCTCTATTCTATTCCTCCTGTCATCTCTTTTTAATATTTAGTAAAAATGTAGTGACTTTAGTAACCATTTAGGCTCTGATTTACGAATAACTCATCTGTATTTCTTCTGACTAATGCCTATTTTGCGCATGTATCCGCTACCTCACTGTCAATTACCGTTCTGTAGCTGAGAATGACCTCTTTTATAAACAAGCGGGAAACCGTCCAGATCCACGCGCACCTCCTGCGCATGCGCCTACAAAGGTCGTCAGTGAGTGACCACGATTTGTGGCGCATAGCCCACGGCAGCAGTCCTGTGGCGCCGTGGGAAAAAGGACGTAGCTTAGTTTACCAAGTGGTCATCACTGTATACCTGTGAACCGGAGGGCGTGGCCAAAGAGTACGTCAATTCCACTGTTTTACATAGCTTATTATCCGTAGCCTATTTCTTCTCCCTTTTCCCTAGGATCCTTCTCCTTAGAGTGTCCTCCTGATCCTTCGGTTTATACTTGGGCTTCTCCCTCTCCTTAACCTTCTCCTTATCCTTTGGCATTTCCTTATTTCTGAGCTTATGTACTTGCTATATTTCTAGGTACGTGACAGAATATAGCCAGGAGGCCTGCTTCTCTGAACAAACTTTTTTTCTGTAAAATGTAAATCACAGGTGTGAGCTTACATAAGAATGAGTGGCTGTTTTAACTCAGAAATAATGTCAGGTTTGCCAAGCGTGTTAAAGTCCCGCCCGCTGAAAAAACTGACTCAAGAAACAATTCCCATTGAGGAAAACGTAAAAACCGTATCTCCACGTGAGCAAACAAGTACACTACCTCTTTCTTCAAACAATGTGTTTCACATATCAGTTAATTATACAAAATACATCAATTTTGTCCCCAGATTTACTATATAGTAAAAAACTACACAACAGACATTTACATCATAGAGCTCTCACTAGCCTACAACAGAGAATGCCATGGAGCTAATATTGTTTGTTGTAATGACCTCATTTTGATATTGATGCTTTCAATGGCAGGCCTAGATTTTGCACGTTTTAATTAACTTCTTATCTATTGTTAATTTCACTGGTTAATTAGCTATTGTTTAGTATTTTTTAGTTTTAATTAGCTATAAATTAAGAGCACATAAGGTTGCTAGCTAGTGCACTGTTGTAGCCTAATGCAAAGAAACATGCAAAGAATACCTACAGGTAGCTAGTTCGCCATCCAGGTAACAACAAATTTAGCAAGCTAGCTAGCCAAGCAGCTGTGTAGCTAAGTGTAACCATCAACGTTGATAAATCAGCCCAAGGTTTTATGGCTGACCTTGTAACAATGTCATCTGTAACAGAGTCATGAAACGATGTTCTGTGGTTTTTTATGTGAAATAATAGAGAATGCATTGAAATGAAATATAAATGAGCTCCCCAAAAAGATTATACAGCTATAAAAGCAACATTTTTTCTTTTTTGGCAATTATTATTGAGCTATCCAACTAGCTTCCACACAAAATAAGATGGCGACCACAAATTTTTTTTTTTTTTTTTACAACATCCTATGTATTGATTGTCCTACAATTGGATATTTTCAAGATGAGATGTCATTGGCAGATCGGCAGTAGCTAAATGTCCAATAGAGAAAATAATTGTGGTAGATGGAGTATGTTTTATGATGTAAAAAAACCAGAAAAGAAGCAAAATAACCCAAGCTTTGGGCTTTATTTTGTGGACGTGTGAAGATGCTTGTGAATTTTGCCTGTTTACATGAAGTCAGAAGGTACAGAAGTTAATGTTCTTAAGGGCTGAGAGTCTATGGTCATTATTGTTATTTATAGCCGCGTTTCCACCGCAGGAACTTTACCCCAGAACTAGGAACCTTTTGAGGAACTCAGTGCGTTTCCACCGCAGGAACTAGGGTCTAAATTTAGTTCCGGGGGCTTTATTTTACCCCCCATAAAGTTCCTGCTCGGGGGGTAGTAGTTTCCGAAAGTACAGGAACCTTTTGGGTGGAGCTTGCAGCGCTGAACATTTCTGATTGGTCGAGTACTCGCAGCATTTTTTTGTGTTTATTTTCAACCGGCATGTTTAAAAATATTTTATTTTCATAATAACTTCAAATCAAACTTGTATGTTATGCGGCGCAGTAGCCTAGTTTTGGTTATAGCCTGCCAACGTCTTGGAATTATAACGTGTGCTCTTCTGTTCTTTTCTTGCTTTAGTATTCGTTTTATAAAATGCTAAGCATTCGTGCTGGGACAGCATATTGCGTACCAAAACATTCAAACGGATGAATTCGGTTGCTGAATATTTCCTTCCGGATTTTCTTTGTTAGCCCGTTGTAATTGACTCAAAACGTTTGATACAGTTATGTGAGGTATGCGGTAGTTCTGCGTAATTCACATTGGTGATACAGTAAAAGCAAACTGGAAATCACCTTCCGCACTTTTTGTCAGGGTAAAATAACAGGTTAATTCTAGTAATCGTCCCTTTAGCTTTTTCAGACTGCCGTAATTTTACTCTGCCATTCTTCAATTCCACAAAAAGACCAGGAAGACTATGGACTAATTTATGGTGCATGGTTCGCATCTGGAGGGCACACTTCGCTGCTCGGCTAGCAGTAACTTCGAAGGAAAGCAAACGGTGGCTGTACCACTACTAATTTAAATTTTCACGCAAGTCCGAGTTTTCGTTCTATTCTTGTCATTTTGCGATTAGCCTATATGGAATTGACGACGAGAAAGTAATCAAACAGCAAATTGTTTACAACGTGTGCATGCTTTCTGCTGTTGTTGCCAGTTATATTGGAAATGTGAATGCATTCTGTCGCTTCGGATGTCAAGACATGAAAGCGAATGTTCGCATAAAAGCATAATGAACGTGTTTGAGATTATATATAAAACAGTTACAATCTGACTATTGGCCTGTTATATCCTATTTATTAGTTTTGCTTGACAATGGTAAACTATGACCAAACGGCTGCAGAAGAATATTTCAATTCCAGGTGATTAAATCGATAAAAATCAATAAATACAAAAAAGTAAATAAATAAAAAAGTAACCATATATAATCATTGTTGGTAACCCGTTGTATATGGATGGAGTATATAAGTGGAATAAACCCCTCCGGGCTGTCCCGGTTATTAGAAAATAATGTAGGCTACTTCAGTGGTAGTATGGGGTTACAGAAGAAATCATAGGACAGATGGACCGACGACAACGTCGCTTTTTCATACGTCAATGGGCTAATTTGCCTAATCTTCGCAGGACTTTAGACCGCGGTGGAAACGCAGACAACCATGGGCTGAAGGAACCTTTTAGTTCCTTGAAAAGTAGTTCCTGGGACTAAAAGTTCTGGGTACTTTTGGTGGAAACGCAGCTTATGTTGGAACCCCTGAAAAGTGCCAAACTGTCTGTGCTGTATAGGTATGGGACATCCCCCGCCAAGGTGTAACTTGGCAGATAGCATACCTGCCATCCAAATGTAGTCATCTGTTATGTCTTTTTGCAAGTATTGAAACTTTTTAATATATGTACAATTATCCATTGTGTCTTGTACTTCTGTGTTGGACCCCAGGCGTTAGCTAATGGAAATCTTAATAAACAACACACACACATACATACACACATACACACACACGTGCACACACGCACACACCTTAAGTTAGCAGACAGGAGACATTATAGCGGAAGCACAGGAACGTTTAAAAACCCAAAATTCTCTTTGAGAGCCTGTTCCCTCTTTGGTGTGGGAGAAAAAAAAGGAAACGGACCTTTGTCTGCAGGAACAGAAAGGACATTTCGGTCTCCTCGTTCAATGGCTTCACAGCCAATCGAAAGACAAAAGAGCTTTCTTGAGGTCACCGGAGACAGATTCCACACAGAAAGCCCTGAAATGCATGTATCTGTTCATTACAGCACGTCATAACCTCTATGCTAATCTCTTTTCACAGGACACCAGATCTGACTGAGTAAAAAAATAAAATAAAAAAACTCCAGATGCACACATACTGTAACATCACAGCTTCTCCATGATTTTGTTTTAAACGACATAGTGCTGAAAACAGTACAGATGGCTAGCTAGCTAGTCACGGTGCCGTTTCTGGGCCGGGAGTGATGTCAACCAAACCTTGCAGAAACCAAAAGTGGCTCCAATCTCGAGAGTAAAAACATGAGGAGCGGACGACAGCCATGACCGTTCTCACGGTGGTCTCACAGCAGCAACCCTGTGGCTCGCCAGGAGCCGGAGGTCGGAGAGGCAGAATCTGCCCATCTCCGCTTCCTATTTGCCAGCAGCCATACCACCACGCACTCTGCTCCTGCCAACTGGCTGAAGCTAAGCAGGTGTGGGCTTGGTTAGTATTTGGATGGGGAAACACCAGGGAATACTGAGTTGCTGCTGGAAGTGGTGTTGGTGGACCAGCAGGGGGGCAATCTTCCCTCTGGTCAAATAAGCCCCAATGCCCCTGTGCAGTGATGGGGACACTGTGCTGTAGGAGATGCAGTCTTTTGGCTGAGACGTAAACCAAGCTCCTGACTCACTGTGGTCATTAAATATCCCATGACACTATTCGCAAAGAGTAGGGGGTTCCCCGGTGTCCTGGCTAAAAATCCCAGATGTGGCTCTTGCAAAAACTTGCCACCTAATCATCCCCTGATTTAATTGGCTAAAAAAATGTTCTCTCTCTCCAGTGGAGCTGCTCATTGGCCAACCATAGGGGATTGTGGTTGTACTGGGCAGCTCCCAGGTGTGAATGTGTATGTGTGAGTGTGAAGCAGGGTGTTCTTGCAAAAGAGCATCCGTGCTCAGTGAACCTACCCTGGGTAAGTAAAGGTTAAATATTCCTATCATTACTCCCCTTCTTGATGAACAAGTTTCTAACAAATATGTGATATGATAAAACAACGACACACTCTGCAGCCTACTGGTTCTCACATTCTTTTTGAGAGACAGTCGGTTGTACAGGCTGCTCTGATGCGTGATGTCACAAAGCAGATCCACCCACCTTTGTCCACGCATGTCTGCGGCTCAGGGCTGTAAAAAAGGCTGGCTGGAAGATCCAATGGAAACCTGCCAAACAACCTGCCTGAGCATCTACACAAAGGGATGATGGGGAAAAACCAGACCATACAACCACAAATGGGTGCCATTGTTTTTCAACACCAAAAAGAAATGTAAACAAAATATGTAAATGTATAGCTCATATAAAATGTATAGGAGAGACATGTATTAGGAATATTGTCTTAGTTAATTATATTATGTTGATATACACCTCATATACCTTTAATCATATATCAAAGATTTATTAGATGTATTTATGAACAGTGTTGGGGAAACTAGTAGTTAAACGATGGCCAAGCTACCCTAAAGAGAAATATAATTGTTGAAAACTACAATTACTCAAAAAATGTCGCTCAGACTACTTTATAAAAAAACTTTCAAAAAGTAATACAAATTGATAACAAAAACAATTCTAAATTAAGTGACTTAGGAAGGTACAATTAGTTGAGTTTAATAAAAAAATAGCAAACATTTTAGGTCAGTCATTTTTGCTGACAAAAATTATTTTATCTTGCATCCTTTTACAAACAAGGGCATAACAATGGACATCTCAGATGACATGTTAGAGCAGAATCTCTTATTTACATGGCACATGAGAAATGAAATAGGGCCATGACTATTTCCCTGACATGACAGGTGTGTGAGCAATCCCTTCTTTCTGCACATGGGGAGAACCATCGTACAGCACAGTACGGAGAACTAGTAATGTGTGGCAACTGGCAGTTGACCAATGGCAACTATAGTGGAGCAGAGTGCTTCTCACCAATCAGAATTAGAAGAGACAGAGAGGAGTCAGTATTTGACAGTATTTGAAGGGGGGGGGGGGGTATTTTAGGGCCAAACGTAGTGGAAGTTCCTGTAGTTAACATTACATTACATATATTTGGCAGACGCTTTTATCCAAAGCGGAATACAATAAGTGCGTATTTAACTTAGCAGTTAAACTGCTAACCAACACTGTTTAAGAATGCATTTTCTGATATTGCATATAACATCAATATATTTTAAAGAAAATGCATTTAAGTTAATCCTAAATTGTCAGGACAGCGAGGAATGAGTAAAATGTGTTTATGTTCTGAATCCAGCGGTTTTAACAGCTAACGCTTGTGTTTAAAGTTTGGCACTCTGAATACCGATGTCATCAACCGTTAAAACTTCTCACTCATCCAACGAAATACATTCATTTTTGGCATGGGAGTCTGCTGTAGAAATATGATCTTTTTGTAGTACGTCACATGACTGGAAATAACATTTTATAGTCACAGACCTTCCACCACCATGCTAATAAACACTCTTCAACATAATTGTGAAATGGAGAATGATGGGGGGAGGTAAACAACAGAAAGTTATGGGTGTTTAATGAATCAGCCGTAGACCGGGGCAACCTGGTGGAAACTTGCATTGTTCCAGATGACAACATGCCTAAATTGCTCCGGGCTATCGATCTGCTCAGCTGGAATGGGGAAGTCGTGGAGTTGTGAGGTAGGAAAGTGATGATTGAACGATGGCACCATGGCCAATGATGTTCCTTCCTCATTGCCTCATTTTTGTTAGGTTGCAACCTACCTCATTGACAAAAATAAACTCACATGGGATGGCATCTGTGGAAACCTGAACGCCTGATGAGATGATGATGATTTTGTAATGTGATTTGTAACATCACATGCCCTCAGCCAGAAGCCGTGTCTTCCTCGAGAACAAAGACGGACAAGTCCTGACTTGATTTTCTTCCTTGTGGTGTTGAAACTCCATGATTCAGCCCTGTGGCTTCTCAAAGGTAAATCCTCATTGGCTGGCCCCAGCCGTGATGTAAGACACCCCACTCTCCTCCACAGCCAGGGTCCAGTAAAAATAAGGAAACATCTAATTTTAGACTGCATCCCTGACCCCTTTTCATGCCTGAGGCTGGAGGATTCACTCATCCAAATTCGATGTTTACAGTTTCTCCTGAAACAAATAGAGCATGAATTTAATTAGCTCACAAAGTTACCGCCACTCACTGTGTCCTGCCTTTCTGTCGAGCCCACTTTCTGTCCGTCCAATCCTCAGAAAAAAAATCAGTTGGTCTCACTGGACAAGCTCTTTTGTGGTTTAAATTTCTCTGATAGATTTCAGTTTGTGAGGGCAAACACCGAGTCATACCAGTGCTCAGGGGTAACCTTTGGAGTACCACAAGGATCAGTTCTGGGTCCTTTGCCCTCTTCTTTCTATACGCTCCTACTTGGTGACATTATAAGCAGACATGGTGTTAACTACTTCTGCTATGCAAATTTATATATCAGTGAAACCCAGCAAAGTTGCCTAGCTGGCCAAACTAGAGGCCCTGTCATAATGGGAAAAGGCCTGGATGACTCAAAACTTCCTCTTGAATTTGAACTTGTATAAGACTGAGATATTGGTAGTAGGCCCCAAATCTCTTAGGGATAAATTTTTGAATGTGTCTTTAAATCTAGAAGGCTTCTCTGTCTCAGCCAAAGCAGTTGTTAAAAACCTAGGTGTGACTATTGATTCAGGTCTCCTTTAAGGTCCACATTAATAATATCAAAAGAGCAGGGTTTTTTCACCTGAGGAACATATTTAAATTGAGGAAGATGTTGTCCCTGAACGATGGCGAAAAAATGTTTCATGCCTTTGTAACCTCTAGTTTGGATTACTGTGATGCTTTATTGCCTGGCTGCACTAGTTCAGCCTTGACACGTCTCCAAACTGTATAGAATGTAGCCACTAGGTGAGCATATCAGTCCGGAGCTCACATCTCTTCATTAGTTAGTGGTCAAATTTAGATAACAGTGCACTCCTAACACAAACAAGGCTTCAAATGATTAGGCTCCAGAATATCTTGGAGAGTTACTTGTTCTCTACTCTCCTCCTGCTTTGTGCACAAGGCACTGGCTATTTGAAACTTCCAAGTGTATCAAAACTTACAATGAGAGGCAGAGCCTTCTCTTACAGAGCTCAAGCCTTATGGAATAATCTCCCTTGGCATGTTCGAGTTTCAGACACACTCTTTGTCCTTAAGTATAGGCTCAAGACTTCTCCTTCAGAAACTCTTTAGTCAGCCCTTTTGTTAAAGCTGTCTGGGAGGGCTAAATCAGGAGCATAGAGCTGTTGTGTGAGCTGAGCAGACTGTGCTGTAGCTGTGCCACTGCATGTGAATGCTCAGGTATGTTCTCTGAGCCTTGTTGGGGTGCTGTCTATTCAGGATCACTCTAATGGTTGTGTGCACCCCCTTTCTTCACTTTTAGACATGCTGCCATAGCATAGTTCACTGGGGCGTTGTCATATTACTCTCAGGCCTCTACATATGCAGCGGTTGACCTCATGATTTCATCGTGCCTGATCCTTCATCTCTTCTCTATTTCCTTCCTGGGGCCTTCTGCCCCTTCCCCAGCCCCGAGTTTTCTGACCACTGCAGCATCGTCCCTCTCCTGGTTCGAGCCCACACCATGACACAGCCTGAAGGCCTGGACGCATCACCACTCCCCTCTCAACTGCATATTACCACACATCTGTCTGCTTGGGATCCTGCCTGTACCACCTAATTTAACTACCTAATTTGACTGTAACCCACCCAACCCATTTTATTGCTTGCTCTGTTAGATCCCTCATTTCATTATGTTACCGTTCAATCTGCCTTAGCTTTAACACTGGGCCAGCCAGCAGAGGATGGGCTCCCCCTCTACAAGCCGAGTTCCTCCTGGAATTTCTCCGTTTTTTTCTTTTCTTCTCACCACCGTTTGAGCGTTTTTCTTCCCACTTGGAAGTTTTTCTTTTTTTTTTTAAGCAGACACTTCACAGTTTCACTGTAAGGTGCCTTCCTGCAGGCACAATGACATCAGCCAACAGAGTATCGCAAAGAGAGTGTGCCAGCAGTGTGTGCCAGCAGAGAGTGTTGCAAATCAGTGAGGAAACTTCCTGGATGTCATCCAGTCATCACTCATTAACAATGGGGCTGGCATAGTTCCATCACAGGACGAGAGAATATGGCATCACTCACCACAGTTCTGCGCTGCTCTGACATAGTCTGGCATTGCAACACATCACATGAAGGCGAAGTATCGCTTGTGTTAAATTGCCGCGTTGCACAACTACTGACACTCCACAACAATGCACAGTGACGCCTAAGGTATGGTTATTACAACATCTGCGCATGTTATGCGGCAGAATAAATCATTTAGAAAACACAAGTGGAAATCTGAGGCATATGGAAACCTGAAACTTCCTTACTCTCCCCGAATTTCTGTGTGTGTGTGGGGTGTTACAGCGTACAGTTCATGGATGTTGTAGGGTTTAGTGCAGAGACGGATTCAGGGTGTATTGTAGCGGGTAAAGGGTTCTAGTCATGAGCAGATATATATCTGCATAGCTTATACACACACAAATACACATATATATATATGTGTATATTTGTGTGTGTGTGTGTGTGTGTGTATAAGTTATGCAGATATATATCTGCTCATGACTAAAACCCTTTACCCGCTATATATCTGCATAGCTTATACACACACACACACACACACACACAAATATACATATATATGTATATTTGTGTGTGTGTGTGTGTATAAGCTATGCAGATATATATCTGCTCATGACTAGAACCCTTTACCCGCTTCAATACACCCTGAATCCTGTATATATATATATATATATATATATATATATATATATATATATATATATAAATACACACACTACCGGGCAAAAAAAAAAAAATGAGCCAAGCCCAAAATAGCAAAATAATAAGCTTTTAATGGTCTTAACAACAAATCATTGATAATAAGCAAGAATTAAACAAATGCACTCCTGAGACCTCCTGTGCCACCATTTGCATATTTACTTTTGCTGCAGTGAGCTGTTTGGGGAAAAGCTAGAAACAGGGAAATTCACTTATACAGTAGACAAATGAACATAATGTCAAATAAGAGAGTCATGTTTTGTATTTGGTTGCATATCATTTGCATGCCATGACTTCCTGATGTCTGTCACCTATCAATATCATCAGAGTCTGGATATCTTATACATATCGATACAAAAATCTCTATGGGAATTGGGGGGTGGTACTAGATGTAGCTGTAAATTATGCTGATACAGTATGGAACACATTTGTTGGCTAAATGGCTTTAAGACATCAAGGGTCCAAGGTATCAAATGAGCCTCAAACCACCATGCTGCTACCAGATATGCAGTAGATACTACAAGCATTGTTTCTCCTGAATATTTTTTCCATTGAAAAGTTCAACAAGAAAATTAATCAGGAGAAACAACGCTTGTAGTATCTACTGCATATCTGGCAGCAGCACGGTGGGCCATTAAAACACACCAAAACAGAAATAATAATTTTAAACAAAACCATAAAGTGAAACTGGATTAACTACAGAAAATTTTAAAATATAACACACAGAGACTACAGTCCATGTATAGCAGCTTCAGTTTGTCTGTTTTCATAAATGTTCAGAACAAAACTTTTTTCTAAAGTTTGACTGGAATCTAAAGAGTTAAAGCATTTCAAATACATATTTGAACCGGGTCCAGAAGTGATGTCACTTTATATGTCACACCCACTTGGAAGAGTGTTGCTGCTCCATTAACGATAACAATGAAGAAGTTCCGCATTTTCATCATCACAAACTGAAATTTCCCATATTCATAATCAAAATTTTGAGCTTTTACACAAGCTGCCAAACAAACAAATTTTCTCTTACGCACTCACACACACACACACACACACACACACACACGCAGTGGAAGTTGTAGTAAAAGGGAAGCATTACACATCAGTGCTACTGTACAAACATCCCGCTCGTGCACGTGGGAATACGAATTCTCCACTTCGGCTCTGCTGCTGAAATGTAATCACAGCCTGGTCTCCTCGGAGAGAAGAAAAGCAGTGAAGCCTGCCTCGCTGTAAAGCGCAGGTCTGGGCCAGTGCTCAGGCATGTTTCAGAGCAGTGCAGGGTGGGAGGGGGTCTGGGGGAAGGGTCGGTAGGAGGTAGGAGGGAGGGGGGGTGTGAGGGAGGGTGAAAGGAGAGTGAGGAGGAGAGGTTCACCGGGAGACACCAATGTACATATGTTTTCAAACTGAATGTGTATTCTGTCACAGTGAAGTTGTCCCCTGAAGGAAGGAGGGGGTGTGCTGGCAGAAAGGCGGAAAGAAAGAACGAAAGAGAGGAAGAAAGAACACTACTGAACTAGGATCAGGTGTCTACTGTACAACATCCTGCCTGTATTCTTTATGAATATGGGCCCTGAACCCATTTAGTGAG
Organism: Anguilla rostrata; assembly: GCF_018555375.3. Taxonomy (NCBI): domain Eukaryota; kingdom Metazoa; phylum Chordata; class Actinopteri; order Anguilliformes; family Anguillidae; genus Anguilla; species Anguilla rostrata. The sequence continues at coordinate 9,763,115 of NC_057948.1, forward strand.
ACAAATTAAAGTGTAGTATTTCTCTAGCATTACTACTCTGCAATCATACTGGCAAACCATTCGGCCACCCCTGAACTGATCGCTCTGTGTCATTGGCTACCACGGACAGATTTATTCCAGAGCAGCAATGCAAGTGATGCTGCGTTCGCGTGCGCATCACACAAGAGTCACATGAACCGTCTGACTTCCAGGTTCTCATAACACGGACCTCTCCTCTTACAATGGCTGTACAGCCGGCGGCTGAACAGGCATTGAAAGAATCACAAAGACTCACTCTCCTCCGTCCCGCTAGAGCGTCGACACGCGACACCCTCGCCATTGTGCCTTCCCTCGATTCTCAATATGGCTCTTTAGGGGGAAACTACAGCGGCCACAATGAGACGTTAGCCTGGGAGATCAGCGCTCAGGGAAAACTACAGCGGCCGTAACGAAACGTTAGCCTGGGAGATCAGCGCTCAGGGAAAACTACAGCGGCCGTAACGAAACGTTAGCCTGGGAGATCAGCGCTCAGGGAAAACTACAGCGGCCGTAACGAAACGTTAGCCTGGGAGATCAGCGCTCAGGGAAAACTACAGCGGCCGCAACGAGACGTTAGCCTGGGAGATCAGCGCTCAGGGAAAACTACAGCGGCCGTACTGAGACGTTAGCCTGGGAGATCAGCGCTCAGGGAAAACTACAGCGGCCGTAACGAAACGTTAGCCTGGGAGATCAGCGCTCAGGGAAAACTACAGCGGCCGTACTGAGACGTTAGCCTGGGAGATCAGCGCTCAGGGAAAACACAGCGAGAGACGGTGACGTGAAGTAACTGATGCGTGCCGTGATTTTTCCCAAAACAGGGAAGCGGCCTCGCCATGACGTCCTTTTCACACGGGACTACGCAACCAGAAACTGGATATTCCTGTTGAAGAACAGGCGTCTTAGCAGACCGGGATGAACTGCAGGGCTAAGAGGCCCGATACGCCCCTCATTCAGTCTAAAGGGGGGGGGGGGTGCAATTTGGCAAGGGTGCTGACACAGATCTTTCACTTATACTTTTCACACAGTTCAGGGAAATGTGAGCCAATGCGAATGCCCTGCAAACTGCGGATGAGCTGGTATCATTTTTCATTTACAGTATCACTGACCTCTAATGTATTGGGCTAACCATCTACCTGTGTTCATATCGCAGGTATTATGTATAGGCTACATGTTTCTCTCTCTGTCTCGCGGACACACAGGTGGAGACATTCTCTGCGATTGTGGCAATCATCTACACTCCCATCAATACCAAACAACCATCTTTACCCTTTAGAATTTAACATTGAACTACCCCATAAGCCCCGACCTTACAACTGTTTCCATGAGCACTGACAATGCTAGCTATGTCCATGAGCATTGAGCATGTAACTATACCCATACCCATGAGCATTGAGCATGTAACTATACCCATAACCATGAGCATTGAGCATGTAACTATACCCATAACCACGAGCATTGAGCATGTAACTATACCCATACCCATGAGCATTGAGCATGTAAATACACCCATACCCATGAGCATCAAGCATGTAACTATACCCATCATTACTGAACGAACAGTTACGCCCATCTGCACAGAACGTACAACTACACGTTTTCACTCTCACATTATGATTGACAAGCTGTTCATGCAAGCGACCACACAGAAGCAGCAAAATACATTTTCGCAGCCTTCTTGCAGTAAAAAACTACAGAAAAAGCGATGACTAAATGATCACAGTGGTCTTCTTCTTGAGTTCAATTCAGCCAAATAGATTATTACTGATATTAACAAACATGATCAGTAGCATTTTCAGTGGATTTGGTGAGATATATTGTTGAGGACAAAGCATTTCTGGAATTTCCAATGTATTCAAGCGGGAGACAGAATGCCGAATGTTCAGTTTGGTATTAGAGAGCACTGTCAGGATTCCAGTGCTACTGTCTTTATCAGAGTGGCCAATCACCAAGCTGCTTGGCGAGTTGATCCTTGTTCAGTCAATTATGATTGGTTAAAATGAGATGTGAGGCAGTTGAAATGTGAATATTGAAAATGGGGCATGTGATGGACGTGATACGGAAGACATGATTTAGATATGAAGTAGACATGTTTAAAACCACAGTCTGTTCAGAACTAAATATACATTGAATGTGTCCTGTGCATCACACACACACACAAGTTTGTACTGCCTTTCAGGGTATGAACAATCTGAGAGAGAGACAGCTTTTTCATACTCAACATCAGGAATATTTTATCAAAATCAAAGAAAACTCCAAGGCACTCTCTTTTTTAACAATTAAAATGCATTTTTTATCGTGGCATGGTCATATATGACCATGCGAGTGCCTTGGAGTTCTTCGATTTTGATGTCTATACCTATCCCATCTGAAGAGCACCTCAAACACTCAATTTGAATCCAGGAAGCGCTCCTTCCCAAACACATCTCTTACAGAGAACCTAGAACTCTTAATAAAGCTGAAACATTTTGTGCAATGCCACCCCCTGCTGGCTGCATATAGTAATGTGGTCTGATAGTGACGGTTAAAAAAAACGACATTCTGCAATGAACAGCTCGGTTGTGGATAATTGGTTTCACTGCTTTACAGAACCGAACAAATTAAGGACGTTTATTTCTCATGACACACACAAGTATTTCTGATCTATAATGTTGCTAAATGGGATAAATAGCCCCCATAAACATGAAAAGTACCTAATTATCAAAAATGAACAATTTGTTATAATTCCAGCAGTTGTGGTTAGAACAAAAACCAGCATACACAGTGGTACCCCAGGACCAAGACTGAGAACCACTGCTTTAAACAATCTTTTAAAGTCCACACCCAATACCCTGCAAACCACAACAACAACAGTACAATAAATACAATACCCACCCCCCTCCACAGAACACAGGTCAAAATTAGGTCTATATATCTAATACAAAAGTCTAATAAAATAAATCATAGATCTCACCCATTCTCTGCCAGTTGTAGATCCAGACAACAAAGGGGGCAGGGTTATTTCTCCTGGAGATAGCTGCTGTATAAAAAGTTCGGTTTGGTCTTATTTTTTTCCAAACTTGGCCAATGTCGTTTTTTGGGGGGGGCTTACTGGTACTTCTCCTTTGTAGTCCCATGGTAATGAAAGAAAGTAAGGCTGAACTGAGAATAATTCCTTCTCGATCATGAAAAAACAGTTTTCCCTCCATTTTCTCTTTGCCCAGGAAGTGGTCCTTTCCAGGTTCAGGAAGTAAGCTCATTAGTGAATCAGGTGGTGCAGTGCATGGTTGGAGCAAATGCCTGCAGATGCTGTCGCCAGCAGGAGCTGGAGTTAAAAACTCCTGCATGAGCTTTTTCCTGCTTGTGTCACAGGGTGAGGTTCATCTGCTTGATAAGCCGGTTCTATTGCTTCATGGAAAGGGTGGTCACTGTTTTCAGTGTAACCAAAAGAGACAGGATCGCTGTCTCTTTTGTGATAGTCAAATTATCAAACTACCACTTTTAGCATACATTTTTTTTCATCTTCAAACCTGTACCTATGAACAAGGCCACGAGAGCACCACGAGGCCAAAGATAACGGTCACATTCTGTGACACGCACCACATTAGCATATTATTATGCATGAGCAACTCCCCAATGGCAAATATTATAGATTATGAATGTGATGTTCCTCTCCCAATATGGATCAGACTCCTTATCCCATGAAGAGCCCGGATAGCTCAGTCGGTAGAGCATCAGACTTTTAATCTGAGGGTCCAGGGTTCAAGTCCCTGTTCGGGCGAAATGATTCACAGTGCTTGGTTCAAAGCAACACTGCATTTTAACTCATGAAGCACTAGTTTCAAGTCAGCATTACAATGAAAATGGTGAATGATACTTCCATCTCCCAATAGGGAACCCTCTCCAAACTCGGGTGGAAGCCATTGTGTTTTAAGTCCTGCTGGGCGAGGTTCGAGCAAGAACTACAATTTCTTGATATGAGAAAGACAAACTGGCTCCTATTCAGGATGAGTGTGTTAAGTGGGTGGAGCACTTGCTGCACCTGTACAGTCCTAGGCCTGATATCCCAGTGGACAATTGACTGGTTCCTTTCAGAGCCTGTTGTTCCTTCAGGCAGTACATTCCCTGCAGGACAGGGGAATGTGGCATCGAGATATGGGTGGCAAGGAACACAAGATTCAATCATGCCTCGACCTTGCAGGTGTACTCGGGGAAGCCAGCCGGTGGAGCCCCAGATAAGAATTAGGGAATGCGAGTGGTGCTGGACATGACCCGAGGTCTAAGGTGACTCTGTGTCACCTGTCATCAATTCGGCACCTCCCACCACCTCAGCCAAGAACTGTTCCAGAAACAAAAACTGACCATAGGGGACACGGTGAGGAGAAACAGGTCTGAGCTCGTCACAGCACTGCTTGCAATGAAAGACAAAGGCATTTTCTCATCAGTGTGTTTTCATTGAAACCGCCACTTTTATGGACAAAAAAAACAAGAATGTGATCCTTATGAGCTCTTTTCATTGGAATACGGAACCGAGCAGCAGAGAGAACAGGAAAGCATCCACCATCCTTGACTACAACAGCATCTGATGACAAACTTCACTGTTATTATTGGTTTGGTGAACAGGGGTGCAGGAACACTGTGATGCAGCTACTGGGCTGATTGAGAGGTTTTATGGGTGTCATTTTTTCAGCAATGGTCAAGCTTCGGATGTACCGCTTGTAGCAGACATTTGTGTTCTGCAAAACTGCAGCTCCGTTTTTTTAGAGGGTGCGGCAGACAAAGAAGAGCTGACCCCGACGTGATTTGAACACGCAACCTTCTGATCTGGAGTCAGACGCGCTACCGTTGCGCCACGAGGCCACAGACGACTGTTGCATTCTGTGACTTTACATTACATTACATTACATTACAGGCATTTGGCAGACACTCTTATCCAGAGCGACGTACAACAAAGTGTATAACCATAACCAGGAACAAATATGACGAAACCCCTAGAGAGAAGTACCGGTCCAAGTGCAGGGAACAACCGCATAGTTCAACTTGGACCCTGAATATGCACCACATTAGCATATTATTATGCATGAGCAACTCCCCGATGGCAAATATCATCCATTATGAATGCGTTATTCAATTCCCAATATGGATCAGACTCCTGATTTAACTCACCACAAGAGCCCGGATAGCTCAGTCGGTAGAGCATCAGACTTTTAATCTGAGGGTCCAGGGTTCAAGTCCCTGTTCGGGCGAAATGATTCACAGTGCTCGGTTTGAAGTAACGCTGTATTTTAACTCATGAAGCACTAGTTTCAAGTCAGCATTACAATGAAAATGGTGAATGATACTTCCACCTCCCAATAGGGAACCCTCCCCAAACTCGGGTGGAAGCCATTATACTTTAAGTCCTGCTGGGCGAGGTTCATGCAAGAACTACAATTTCTTGACATGAGAAAGACAAACTGGCTCCTATTCAGGATGAGTGTGTTAAGTGGGTGGAGCACTTGCTGCACCTGTACAATCCTGGGCCTGATATCCCAGTGGACAATTGACTGGTTCCTTTCAGAGCCTGTTGTTCCTTCAGGCAGTACATTCCCTGCAGGACAGGGGAATGTGGCATCGAGATATGGGTGGCATGGAACACAAGATTCAATCATGCCTCGACCTTGCAGGTGTACTCAGGGAAGCCAGCCGGTGGAGCCCCAGATAAGAATTAGGGAATGCGAGTGGTGCTGGACATGACCCGAGGTCTAAGGTGACTCTGTGTCACCTGTCATCAATTCGGCACCTCCCACCACCTCAGCCAAGAACTGTTCCAGAAACAAAAACTGACCATAGGGGACACGGTGAGGAGAAACAGGCCTGAGCTCGTCACAGCACTGCTTGCAATGAAAGACAAAGGCATTTTCTCATCAGTGTGTTTTCATTGAAACCGCCACTTTTATGGACAAAAAAAACAAGAATGTGATCCTTATGAGTTCTTTTCATTGGAATATGGAACCGAGCAGCAGAGAGAACAGGAAGCCGTCCACCATCTTTGACTACAACAGCATCTGATGACAAACTTCACTGTTATTATTGGTTTGGTGAACAGGGGTGCAGGAACACTGTGATGCAGCTACTGGGCTGATTGAGAGGTTATAGGGGTGTCATTTTTTCAGCAATGGTCAAGCTTCGGATGTACCGCTTGTAGCAGACGTTTGTGTTCTGCAAAACTGCAGCTCCGTTTTTTTAGAGGGTGCGGCAGACAAAGAAGAGCTGACCCCGACGTGATTTGAACACGCAAGCTTCTGATCTGGAGTCAGACGCGCTACCGTTGCGCCACGAGGCCACAGATGACGGTCCTGTTCTGTGACTTGCACCACATTAGCATATTATTATGCATGAGCAACTCCCCGATGGCAAATATCATCCATTCTGAATGCGTTATTCAATTCCCAATATGGATCAGACTCCTGATCCCATGGATTTAACTCATCACAAGAGCCCGGATAGCTCAGTCGGTAGAGCATCAGACTTTTAATCTGAGGGTCCAGGGTTCAAGTCCCTGTTCGGGCGAAATGATTCACAGTGCTTGGTTCGAAGTAACGCTGTATTTTAACTCATGAAGCACTAGTTTCAAGTCAGCATTACAATGAAAATGGTGAATGATACTTCCCCCTCCCAATAGGGAACCCTCTCCAAACTTGAGTGGAAGCCATTGTGTTTTAAGTCCTGCTGGGCGAGGTTCAAGCAAGAACTACAATTTCTTGATATGAGAAAGACAAACTAGCTCCTATTCAGGATGAGTGTGTTAAGTGGGTGGAGCACTTGCTGCACCTGTACAGTCCTAGGCCTGATATCCCAGTGGACAATTGACTGGTTCCTTTCAGAGCCTGTTGTTCCTTCAGGCAGTACATTCCCTGCAGGACAGGGGAATGTGGCATCGAGATATGGGTGGCAAGGAACACAAGATTCAATCATGCCTCGACCTTGCAGGTGTATTCAGGGAAGCCAGCCGGTGGAGCCCCAGATAAGAATTAGGGAATGTGAGTGGTGCTGGACATGACCCGAGGTCTAAGGTGACTCTGTGTCACCTGTCATCAATTCGGCACCTCCCACCACCTCAGCCAAGAACTGTTCCAGAAACAAAAACTGACCATAGGGGACACGGTGAGGAGAAACAGGTCTGAGCTCGTCACAGCACTGCTTGCAATGAAAGACAAAGGTATTTTCTCATCAGTGTGTTTTCATTGAAACCGCCACTTTTATGGACAAAAAAAACAAGAATGTGATCCTTATGAGTTCTTTTCATTGGAATACGGAACCGAGCAGCAGAGAGAACAGGAAAGCATCCACCATCCTTGACTACAACAGCATCTGATGACAAACTTCACTGTTATTATTGGTTTGGTGAACAGGGGTGCAGGAACACTGTGATGCAGCTACTGGGCTGATTGAGAGGTTTTAGGGGTGTCATTTTTTCAGCAATGGTCAAGCTTCGGATGTACCGCTTGTAGCAGACGTTTGTGTTCTACAAAAAAACTGCAGCTCCGTTTTTTTAAAGGGTGCGGCAGACAAAGAAGAGCTGACCCCGACGTGATTTGAACACGCAACCTTCTGATCTGGAGTCAGACGCGCTACCGTTGCGCCACGAGGTCACAGATGACTGTTGCACTCTGTGACTTGCACCACATTAGCATATTATTAGGAATGAGCAACTCCCCAATGGCAAATATCATCAGTTCTGAATACGTTATTCAATTCCCAATATGGATCAGACTCCTGATCCCATGGATTTAACTCATCACAAGAGCCCGGATAGCTCAGTCGGTAGAGCATCAGACTTTTAATCTGAGGGTCCAGGGTTCAAGTCCCTGTTCGGGCGAAATGATTCACAGTGCTTGGTTCAAAGTAACACTGTATTTTAACTCATGAAGCACTAGTTTCAAGTCAGCATTACAATGAAAATGGTGAATGATAATTCCATCTCCCAATAGGGAACCCTCCACAAACTTGGGTGGAAGCCTTTATGTTTTAAGTCCTGGGCTATGTCTGAATAGTCAAAAAAATCACGTCCTATGTCTTTTCCTAACCACTTTTCCTTGACCTCAATGGAAAACGTCATGAGGTCAAGGAAAGATGTAAAGGACAATTCATAAGGATTTAGGAAAAGACAACCGTGGTGCTAAGAGAATCCAACTGCACTTACACTAGGCTACGTAATTATGCTACGGCGGATGTTATTGACGTGGGTTTGCCGTGGTGAAACTACAATGTTCCGAAGATGGACTACTAAAAGCGCATCTTAGATACTTCGCCCTATGCGTTCTTACCGTGTTGTTTCATGCAGGCTATATAAATGTGGACAACCCGGTGAAAATATTACTTCATTACCAAGGTTGGAATTGAAATTTTACCACCTACAAGTCACAAAAGTGAAATGAAATAATTGTCACATTGAGAATGGTTACTCACGCTCACTATCCTGTCCACTCATATTTATCGACATGAATCCCAATTAGTATGATTGTATGAAAATAATTGTTAAATTGAATGCAAGATAGGCATAACATGTTAGGCCTACAAATCTACTACTGTACATATCATCATGCTTAAGTTTCAAACATGTTGAATTAAAAACATCATCTGAGTAATGCATTTTTCTTGAAAGACAGACTTCTGTGTTATGGTTAATATGCTGATTATGATCTGATTGTGAGCCTATGCATATATTAGCTTAAGAACCACCACACAACTCAGTCATGTTGATCGTTTGTTTTTGTGAACGGCCGAATTAATGTCACTTTAAATGTTGCTGCTGCAAGGAAATGTGGGATGGCATTATCTCCTTTCCTTTCGTAAAGGACGGTCCAGTGTTCCCTATGCTAAAGGAGAAAGGAAGCACTGAAGCACCTTTCCTTAGCTTTTAGGGAATTCAACCAGCTCTTATTATGGCTGCCACTTAGATACTTCCAGGTCAATTCACTCAGTTAGGAACCTTCCTCAGCAAAAAACACTATTCGGACGCAGCCCTGCTGGGCGAGGAAGGCAAACTGTCGCCTATTCTGGATGAGTGTGTTAAGTGGGTGGAGCACTTACTGTGCCTTTACAATCCTTGGCCTGAAGTCACAGCGGACACATGACTGGTTCCTTTCAGAGGCTGTTGTCCCATTTGGCAGTATGTGCCCTGCAAGACAGTGAGATATGGAATCAAGATAAGGGCTGCATGTGACTCAAGGTCCAGTTGTGCTTAGAACTGGCTGGTGCCCACAGGGAAGCCAGCTGGTGAAACCTTAAGTCAAAGTAAATTAACACACAAAAAAGATTCACACTGGCGCAAACTGATTTTCGTACCCGTTCTTACCACTAGATGGAGACCACTACAAATATAGAATTGTACAACACTGAAGGTGGGGGGAAATGGAATTGGACCTTTTTATTTCTCCACAAACATTGCAAACAGATCAGTGTCTTTGTTCCCCTGCTAGAGCAGTTGTGTACTTCCCTTTGTGTTGTCTGTCTTTATGAAAATACCCTGTTTAATTATACTATGTCAATATGGGTAAGGCCATTGACTACTAAAATTGAAAAAAGATGTACAGTAATTAACCTACGTGATTAATTGCAGCGTTCTTATTTAATTACATTAGGGATGCAGTCCAGCCTTTTCTTTTGATGGAAGAACTCCCCCACCCACACACACACATACACACTAACACAGACACACACAAAAATGTTCATTTTGATTTAGAAAATTGTAGGATTTATGAGATTATCAGCTGACATTACTACTCAAGTCTTAATAAATTTGAATATAGAATAAGTGGTGCAGCACACTACCTTTCGTATTAAAGTCTCTCTCTCTCTCTCTCTCAATAATATGAAATTGGCAAAGAGATGAGGGTGAACGCGCCCTCGGTGTGCTTTCGAAGTAAGCTGCACACTCCCATTGCGCTGTTGTCAAGTCAGATGACAAGTATGTCTTCATAAATGTCACCGAGAGGCAAAACTGCACAGCGGAGGTACAGGGACACGCGCCGGGCGGGCTGGCACAAGAAGCTTGAGTGGAGACTGCGCTCGAGTGGCAGGTGTACGCGCACCTTACAGCGCAGAACTTAGCATCGATAAAAGCAAAAGAACGGAATTCTGCTTTTTAAAGTTAATTGCGAATCACCGGGGGAAAGATCGCTCTCGTTGGTTTCAGCGTGAATCTGACGTTCAAAAAGAAGCAAGCATGGGTGTCAGGTACGTGCGATTTATGAATTCTTGGCTATTTGAACCTTCCGTGGTACGGACTATCACTGATGGCTCGAGAAAAACATATATTATAAATGCTACGTTTCATGAATTTCCTATTGTGAAGATTGTTTAGCAGGAAAGGCTGAGCTATAGGCTACTTCTGACCAATAGCTTGCTGTCTATACTGTTGCAGGCACCCTAACTTTGTGAACTAAACATCATCACTATTGGGCTTCTATGGGGAAAAAAAGACATGAAGTGTTTTTTGAAACATAAACTGCATATTCTGGGCTTTCCCCCTTAACAAATGTAAACGCAGTGCATTGAATATAGACTACTATAAGTATGATATTTGTATTGCGCATGACATTTCTGAAACACGGATGCATAAATAAGCGCGGTCTTTGACAAATAAGACTTAGATTTACGCAGTTCAATGACAAGGCCAAGTAGATCAATCATACACAGAGATAATGATACCAGATTTACCAAGTACACCTCTAATTTGTCTTATTTGCTGGTTGCAGTGAGAACATATGCCTTGGAATGACAGATTACTATTATAGTATTATTGTAATAGAAGTGACAAAACATGCAATATCACATGTATATACTGTATTGTCATATATAATTACAGAATAGCTGGTGGTGATTTTCCACTAAAATACGCGATATGTTAAAATATGACGTTATTTATCCGTTATTGCATATTTTAACTGTAATGTTGTAATATGGTGAATATTTAAATACTAATGAATTAGTCGGATTTAACAGCTGCAAATGTAAGAGAGGAGGTATGTGTTATTTTAGAAGCAAGCCTAAAATATTTCCCGTTGAGGTTTTGGAAAACGAAATATGTAACATGCGTTTTTTTTCCTTGTACATGTGTAGACGGACATAAGTATTTATACTGGAATTTCTTTTGTTGCATCTTCGACAATGCATAAAATATATGGTTATTAATGTGGTCAGTAATGGCATAAATTAAGTTATGATTCAGTATATCGCATGCCATTTGTTTAATTAAGAGTACATTTCAATAAGCATGTTTTGTTTGGCTGGAAGGATAATGTGTGGAAGTGTGGAATTTACTAAAACGTGATGTAAACAGACATCTTATCAAAAGGAGGGGTGCCGTGAAGCATCAGTGCAACAGATAGCCAGCCGAAGATAAATTTACTGGGATGCTTGCATAGTGTTGTAGAGCATTACAGAGGACACACAGGACTTTATGAACCTGTCTCTATAGATATGTCAAAAATGCCTGTATAGATTTGCTTTTACATAGCACTTTTGTAACATTTCTCTCAAAGGACTTTACAGTGTTATGGGGGGAAACTCAGCTCCGCTACCAAAAACCTGTGCGTTATCACCCACCATTTTAAACTTGGTAAAGAGGGAACATTGCCCCCTACCAGCCCAGTAGCATGTCTACGATCAAAGTCAGCGCTGCCCCTGCCCAACCCTGTTCCTGGAGATCTACCGCCCTGCAGGTTTTCATTTCAACCCTTTGATTTGGCATACCTGATTCAACTCATTTGCAGCTCAACTAGATCTCTCAGCTAGAGCTGTCGAATGAGGTTTGATTTGTTAGGGTTGGAGTGAAAACCTACAGGACACTTGATATCCAGGAACATAACTGGGTGGCCCTGATCTAAGTGATCGATTGGATTAAACTCATTTTGGATGTGTCTGCAAGTAGAATTAGCACACAAACTGAATTTACCTCCAAATTAGTCTCTATGTGGAGTTATATTCCAACAGGGTGCACCTGGTTTTTACCAGAGCTCCTTGATATTTTTATGTCAACACTACTTTCAGAGAAAATTTGTTGGACCAAACTGCTATGAGCCATCCAAGCAGCTACTAACCAAGCCCAGAACTGCCTAGTCAAAAGCCATCAGGAAGCGTATATATAGTATAAAACCACTATATATATATATATATATATATATATATATATGGACATCCTTTGTTCTGTTTTTCATGGTTTGGGCAAGGTCCCTTAGTTTCAGTGAAGGCAAATCTTAATCCTACAGCATGCTATCACATTCTAGACAATAATGTACTTCCCCAACAGTTTGGGGAAGGCCCTTTCCTGTTTCAGCATGACAATGCCCCAAGGCACACAGCAAGGTCCATAGAGAACTGCATACCAGCGCATGTATGAAACAGGGTGTTATGATTTCAGCATATACAGCTGCCTCAGGTACTGGCTCAATCATTAGATGGCACTTCATCCTACAACAAGACAATACTCCCAAACATATTGTTAAAGCAACAAAGGTTTTTCAAAGCCAAAAACTGTCAAATTCTTGACTGGCCAAGTCAGGTACCTGATCTGAATCCAAGTGAACATGTGTTTCATTTTCCGGAGAGGAAACTTCACGCAACAAACCCCTGAAACAAGCAGGAGCCTGGCAGAGTATCACCAGAGAAGATAGTCAGCACCTCATAATGTCTATGGGTCACAGATTTCAAGTAGCCATTGCATACAAAGGATATGCAGCAAAGTACTACATGTGATACTTTCATTTATATAACACTGATATATCCCAAGCATTATGCTGTCCTGAAATGGGAGGGGGGCTATCTATAATAAGCTATCTATATATAAGTGCTGAGATTTCTACATGGTCAAACCAAAATGTTTAAAAATATAATTAAATAAAAGCTGAGAATCTGCACTTTAACCATATGTGAAAATCAAGATAAATATGTTGTTGTTCCAAACGTTATGGAGCTCAGAGTGTGTGTGTGTGTGTGTGTGTGTGAACTAGTTCGTATATAAATTACAAGCAGTCATGTAACATACAATTATTTCCAGTTCCCCGCTGGAATAAATATATGCATGAATAAAAAGAACAGACTGAGCAATATCACACACTGCATGAGTCTTCCCACTGCCACTTCATCCTCAGATCAGCCTGGGGGCTGTCGTCTCAAAATCAGCCCCACATTCGCATTACAATCAGCCCCACAGTCACATCACAATCGCATCAAAATCAGCCGCACAGTCACATCACAATCAGCCCCACAATTGCATCACAATCAGCCCCACAGTCGCATCACAATCGCATCACAATCGCATCACAATCAGCCCCACAATCGCATCACAATCAGCCCCACAATCGCATCACAATCAGCCCCACAATCGCATCACAATTGCATCACAATCAGCCCCACAATTGCATCACAATCACATCAAAATCAGCCCCACAATCGCATCACAATCAGCCCCACAGTCGCATCACAATCAGCCCCACAGTCGCATCACATCAAAAACTCCGCTGACTGCAGCCCTCTCTGGAGAGACGTCCGTCCGTCCTGACTGCGATGCGGACCCTCAGTGACACTCTGTGACCCTCTGTCACTCGGCCCTATGGGAGGTGGAGTCCCCATATGGGAGCCTTCGAGGTTCTGTCCCTGCGCACACTGCGGTGTTGCATTGCGATCGCTGCGTTAATGCTATTGGACAGAAAGCCCAGGGCGCACTTTCACTGAACCCAATGCGTCATATTAAACTGTGAGAGGTCCATAAACAGACGCCTCTCACCCATTTCATGAATTAGGTGGTTCTCGGGGGTGAGATTATTTTATAGTCATTTCATCACACTGAAGGACTCCATACAACCAGAAGGGGTGCCACAGAACCAACCAGACATAACAGCAACCCAAGAGAGTTACAGTTATAAATATGACTATATTTATCTTGCTAGGGCTACTGTGCTATTAATAGCTTAATACAAACTTAAAAATTGAAAAATGAAAATGGAGGCTAATTTGGAAACTTGTAAAATCAGATCTGGAATTATAACGAAATGAACCCTCCATGTTCTCCTCAGGGTTAAAAAATGAATCGGTCCTACAGTTTAACAGCAGTGAAAACCCTTGAAAGAATTTTTTTTAGCATGACATTTTATGACTTTTCCTGGAGTGACCCTACCATTATAAGTTAAACATTGCCCTTTTTATATTTTTATTAAAGTGATACATCATCACAGTACAAAGATTTTCTTAGTCTTTCGTTAACTCTGCACTTATGAAATCAGAAGTCATTAACAAAATTCAGCGCCACACGACTATTGCAGCAAAAGAAATCTAGTTTGGTGTGTGTTTTGTTGCAAAAACGAGTGGTGTAGACTGAAGCAATACAGTCTCTCTGGACTGTTAAGTTAGAAAAGTTGTTCACATGATTTACGGATTAGTGACGGGATGTTTCTACACGAAAAATATCGATTGACAATTCAGTGAAGAGGCTTTATCACAGGGAGCCCGACGGGGGCTGGTGATTTCCTGACCCCGTGGACGCAGGGCGCAAGCACAACACAAAGACAAACCCAGAAAAAACTGAGTTGTCATCTTGGCTTGATTACATTCACCTGTTTTTTTTGCTGCCTGTCGAGAGAGCGGTGAGTTCACGAGCGGCCGATAGCGGCGTCTCCGTTTCCCTCGCTGCAAGCGGCCCCATCGGAGTGCGCTTCACGCTGACGGAGCGCCTCTCTTAACCAGCGCGGACTGCCCGGGATCGGAGAGGCACAGACGCTGCTGAGCGAACCCAGCCGGCCGTCTGCCCCCCTGCTGGGTTATGGCAGAGCCGGCCCCCGTCTGAGGAGCCCTGCGCCGTTCTCAGATTAACTGCGTCGCTTCAGCCGCCTGCAAAAACACGCCTGGCCGAGAGTCCTAATATTTGAAGGGAAACCGTTTTGGTGGCGTTTTCTGGACTCGCACACACATCGCGTGTCGCCGGCCGTCTCGGTAACTAAAATAGACAAGCGAAATTACCCGAATTATCAGACAGAATCCGCCCGTGTGCAAATTGCATTTCGCCGAGCAACACCGCGGGATTCACTGTGGACACGCAGAGAAACAACCTGAGGTGAACTGGAGGCAGGCACACTTGAAAATGAAGCACTTTGAAAACCTTAAATTGAGGGAAACTACCGCCGGTGATTTGGGTGATTCTGCCACACCAAACTGAAGTGCTTTAGAAACACTCCTCGGAGTGCTGGAAAATCACATCGCAGTGCCCCCCCCCCCAGTCCTTCTCAAAGCAACAGTGTTCGTTTTAACCTGAAATTTTGATGTTGGCAGTCTTATCTTGAACGAACACGGAGTGCCGGTTTTTGTCGCATTGTATATCCCATCACTCATAAATAGTTTTTCACCGTGAAATTCAGAAAATTAAGAGAGGAGAGAGGAGAGAAGCCATTATTTGCGAGAAGCATTTCTGCTTTCTGAAGTGGCAAATAGCAGAGCCTGTTTGCCGGTAAGGGAATGAAATTTCAGATAAAGCTTAGGTTCGAAAACCCCTTTTTTCTGGTGCAGAAAGCCCAGCTGCTCTCCTGCTTGGAGATAAGGGCCAGTGGAAGAAGCTTCCAGAAAGGCAGAATCGGAACAGAGGTCAGGAGTGGCTACGATTGGCCAGCACGCTGGACTCCTGCAGCCCGCCACAGACATACAGACAGTTTGGTCTCTGCTTGGGTACCTCCTGCTCAGAGATCGCTCTGCGATATATCGTCTCAGACATGACAACCACAGAGCGACAAAGCCCATGCCGCTGAGGTGCTTTCCCCTCCGCTGTGCTGTAAAAACACAAAATGAGATAAGCTATGCTTTTATTGAACCCCGTGGGGGTAATTTGTCCTCTGCATTTGACCCATCCAGAGTTACTTAGGAGCAGTGGGCAGCCACAGTGCAGCAGCCAGGGACCAACTCCAGTTCTGAGGTCAGTGCCTTGGTCAAGGGCAACTGCAGGAGCATGAGACCCCTTCCCTCGCCTCCTGTCCCCCTGCTGTCCCCGAACTCACCAGCAGGGGGTGCTCTGTACTACCCCCAGCAAAGTAGATCCCAGAAGCCACTGCAGTCTGGAGCGGCCAACAGGTCTGAAGCAGAGGCAACAACCTCGTTCTGCTCAGAAACTGCCCCACAACGCCACAACAAGGTTTACCGAAGCTAATGAGACGCACCGCTGCCGTGTTTTTCACAACTTATCTCAATCAGTAAGCCTCAGGGACATGCATGAGCCCGCTCCACCACTCCAGCTGTTTTTCCAGAGTTTCAGTAAAACGCCCCCGCAGAACCACGCGTCTCTTCGGCCGAACATTTTGATGAAAAGAACACGTACAATTTGTGGAAAACGGCGAAATTCAAAAGGCTCTGGGTTAATCTTTATGAATGCTGTGATGAAATCTCACCACCCCCCCATACACCCCCCCCCCAAAACCCTGTGATTCACATTCCTGCACTTCAGGCAGGTGCATATGCATCACATCTCTCACTTTGGCCTCAACGCTGTTTTAATATAAGGCAAACATGATTCATAAAAACCGATAAATCTCGCATCGTTTTCCATTAGTCACCTGCGCTGGAAACACGAGCGAGGAAGACCTGGTTTCCGAGTTTCCCACAGCAGTTTCGGCATCAAACCCCCAGAGCGAACGAACGCGGCGTTTTTTAATCAGCGAATGGCAAGGCTGGATTATCCGCTTTCAAAGGTTAGCGCTCGGCGAGGAGGTGTTTGGGGAGCCGAACTGGGAGCGGATCGGCCCCTGGCAGGTGTGCCGCGGAGATAGGGGTAGAGCTAAAGGGCAGATGTCAGCGCCCATTCCCACGGCGACGGCGGGACAGACGCGCCGGAGCGGTGCATCGTGGGTAGGCGTGAGATAAACAAGCGTCTCGTTAATCGGCGCGGGGCTATCATGGGAGCCGCGCGGTGACTGCATCCCGCACGTTGACCTTTTCCCTCTTTTGCAGGAGCTTCGGCTGGCAGAGATATCAACAGACATTCCGCACACATTAATGCACCCACAGTTACCCCAGCAGAGCACAATACCACAGGAAAACACTCAAGCACACCATGCTCCTGTAGTACACACTACCTGCTGCATACAAGGGCAAAAACCAAACACACGCAGAGGCACACCCATACATATACACACACGTATATGCACAGGCATAAACATACAGGTACATTCACAGATACATAAGTACACGTGTTCACACATACACACAGACACACAGACGAACACACGCACGCACACACACACACGCACACATACACGCACAAACACACGCACACACAAGACACGCACAAACACACGCACACACAAGACACGCACACACACACACACACACACACAAAATGTTGTCAGAGAACTCCAGCTCCAGGGTCCAGAGCCCGACCAACCTGTCGGTGAGCGTGGTGGAGCAGGTGTCCCAGTCGCTGCAGTATAAGACGGTGTCGGTGTTCCTGGTGCTGCTGGTCTGCTGCATGGGCATTGTGGGGAACATCATGGTGGTGCTGGTGGTCCTCACCAGCCGCCACATGCGCACACCCACCAACTGCTACCTGGTCAGCCTGGCGGTGGCCGACCTCATCGTGCTGGTGGCCGCCGGCCTGCCCAACATCTCCGACAGCCTGACGGGCACCTGGGTGTACGGGCACGCCGGCTGCCTGGGCATCACCTACTTCCAGTACCTGGGCATCAACGTGTCCTCCTGCTCCATCACCGCCTTCACCGTGGAGAGGTGAGAGCAAACACCTATCTGAACCATCGACGGTTCACACAGAGCAGTGTGCTGCCATGGAGACAGTGTGCTACCGTAGAGACAAGACGGTGTAGCACATTGTGGTGTGTTCCCATGGAGACAAGACAGTGTAACATATTGTGGTGTGTTACCGTGAGGACAAGACAGTGTAGCACATTGTGGTGTGTTACCATGGAGACAAGACAGCTTAGCACATTGTGGTGAGTTACCGTGGAGACAAGACAGTGTAACACATTGTGGTGTGTTTCTGTTGGGACATGACAGTGTAACACGTTGTGGTGTGTTATCGTAGAGACAAGACAGTATAACACATTGTGGCGTGATACCATTGAGGCAAGACGGTGATGCACATTGCGGTGTGTTGCCATAGACGCCAGACAGTGTCACACATTGTGGTGTGTTGCCATAGAGATGGACAGCATCACACACTGTGCTGTTGCCATAGAGACAGACTTTTGCCACACAAGTCTATCTTTTCATTAGTTGAGTCTCTATCTGTAACACTATCACATCAGTCAGAAGCAGATTGCCTGCATTGTAAAAGTCAGTTAGATTCTTCCAAACAGATGTCTTCGCTTCTGGAGCCAGCAGTGGCTAGCCGTTTGGCATACGGTCGGATGCATTAGTATGGACAAATATGTGACAACAAGTTGCCGCATGTTACTTGCCAAACAGAAAAGCACACTACGGGCCAGCTTAGCGGATCGCTTAGTTGGGCTATCGCTGCTGGCTAATGCTGGAGCATTCCTGTTGGCTCTTCAGGGTGCCATTGTGTTTCTGTGCATGAGCAGTATTTGTATACTGGCTCCAGTTTCTGTCTCGCCTCTGGACGGCCAGTTGGCTGCGTGTGGTCCAGAGAGCCAGATCCACAGCAAACATTCCTCTTTATTTGTTTGGTTTGAGGAACGGTGCAAACATAACCCCCAGAATCCCGCCTGGATGTCAGCTATCCAAGCCACAGACCCCCCAGGCTTCAGTACGTATTAGCATCTGAAGTCATAATTAACAGAAGCATGAAAAATGAGCTGCTGGCTCAGTAAATTGCATTGCCTGCTTTAAGTTGATAGTATGAGGTAAATGTAAGAAATTATGAGACTTTAAGTGTGCTCTGATTGGTTGAAAGACATCACCACGAAAGCAGCAATTGGCATATTCTAATGCTTTTTCCTCTTTTTCTTCCCAATGACAATGCTCAATCCCTACTGTTGATTCAGGACAGTACAGGCAAGCATGTGCACTCCTCCGAAGCAGGTGATAGCCGCTGCTTCTAAACCACAGCTTCTTGAACCACAATTCAAGTCAAGCTCACACAGACGTGAGTCGGAGGAAGATTCTTCACATGCAGCTCAAGTGACAGACTTGCCAGCACCCGATTGATCAGCAGGGGTCGCTGCTGCGCAATAAGCCGCTATTATCCCAGCAGTCTATGACCATCCCGTCACTTAGCTACACTAAAACTGACTGTGTGCTGCTCTGCAAGTCGCGGGCATGCTGTCAATAAACATATTTCATAGTCATGGGGGTTCAGTGTGGGCATGGATGGAGTCATTGGGTTTACTCTGTGTTGAAGGCGGCGGTAGGGTGCTTTGCTACGTGTGAGGATGGGGTAGTAGGTCTCTCTGTGTTCTGGTGAAGGTTGTGGGGTTTACTGAGTTTGAGGATTGGGTAGCAGGTCTGTCTGTGTTCTGGTGAAGGTTGTGGGCTTTGTTGTGTGTGAGGATGGGTTAGCAGGTCTCTCTGTGTTCTGGTGAAGGTTGTGGGGTTTACTGAGTTTGAGGATGAGGTAGCAGGTCTCTCTGTGTTCTGGTGAAAGTTTTGTAGTTTGCTGTGTGTGAGGATGGAATAGCAGGTCTTTCTGTGTTCTGGTGAAGGTTGTGGGGTTTACTGAGTTTGAGGATGAGGTAGCAGGTCTGTCTGTGTTCTGGTGAAGGTTGTGGGGGGTTTGCTGTGTGTCTGCAGCCAGAGTTCAGGGGTTCCACGAGGGCCCCTAAAACCTGGCGCTCTCTGAGCGAGCGTTCGCTGTTCCCGTCTGAAGGTACATCGCCATCTGCCACCCCATGACGGCGCAGACGGTGTGCACGGTGTCGCGGGCCAAGCGCATCATCGCGGGCGTGTGGGCGCTCACCTGCGTCTACTGCCTGCTCTGGTTCTTCCTGGTGGACATCCAGGTGACCGCCGACCGGCGGGTGCAGTGCGGCTACCGGGTGTCGCGCGACCTCTACCTGCCCGTCTACCTCATCGACTTCACCATCTTCTACGTCCTGCCGCTGCTGCTGGCCATCGCGCTGTACGCCCTGATCGCGCGCGCGCTCTGCCTCAGCTCGCTGCCCCACCCCTCCCCCTCGGCCAGCGGCACCACGCTGCGCCGCAGCTGCCGGGAGCCGTCCGGCGGCACCGCCAAGGGCAGCCGCCGCGCCCGCCCCCGCAGCGCCCTGTCGTCCCGGAAGCAGGTGCGTAGCGTCAGAAACCGGTGTGGCTTCTCTTCTCGAGAGAAAAACATGGTGTGTCTGTGCCCATCATTTAACTTCTCTGCAACTAAGCTCCTCCCACCCTTAAGTAAACTCCTCCCACCATTAGCTGCTGCTCTGTAACTAAACTCCTCCCACCATTAGCTGATGCTCTTTAAGTAAACTCCTCCCACCATTAGCTGCTGCTCTGTAAGTAAACTCCTCCCACCATTAGCTGCTGCTCTGTAAGTAAACTCCTCCCACCATTAGCTGCTGCTCTTTAAGTGAACTCCACCCACCATTAGCTGCTGCTCTGTAACTAAACTCCTCCCACCATTAGCTGCTGCTCTTTAAGTGAACTCCACCCACCATTAGCTGCTGCTCTTTAAGTGAACTCCACCCACCATTAGCTGCTGCTCTGTAACTAAACTCCTCCCACCATTAGCTGCTGCTCTTTAAGTGAACTCCACCCACCATTAGCTGCTGCTCTTTAAGTGAACTCCACCCACCATTAGCTGCTGCTCTGTAACTAAACTCCTCCCACCATTAGCTGCTGCTCTTTAAGTGAACTCCACCCACCATTAGCTGCTGCTCTTTAAGTGAACTCCACCCAACATTAGCTGCTGCTCTTTAAGTGAACTCCTCCCACCATTAGCTGATGCTCTGTAAGCAAACTCCACCCACCATTAGCTGCTGCTCTTTAAGTAAACTTACACCGTTAGCTGCTGCTCTGTAGCTGGACTGCTGCAAACACTGGCTGAGATTTACTTTGCATTAAGCCATTTATTAGCCAACCGCCCGCTCCTGTCCAGAGTGGCTAACAAAGGGCACGCGGAAAGGTTAGCGCTTTTTAATAAAACTGCTCTCCCCATTACCACAACGCCCCTTAATTAACCTGTTCCTCCGTGCTCAGACATTTGGAGGTGCGTGACTTCACTGTGAAAGAAGGCCAAAGTGGTCAGCAGGGATTGGCAGAAACACACACATCTGAACCTCCTCCAGCCTTCACTGGTCTCCCTGGTTATCCATCTTGCATGACAGGATGCCAACTTCAAAACAAGATGAATAAATCAGAGGAGGCTTTTTAAAATTTATAGTGGCGAACGCTGGCAGGGGGAAGCACACCTGACCCATCGAGATGAAGCTGGACGTTGCGTACGTTGCTTTTTTTGTCCTGCTTTTTCGCTTTCTTGTCGGGGAAGTGCATTTCCCCCGACGCCATCTCTTCTGGAGTTCTGTTTTGAGCGAGCGTTCTGTAAAGTGTTCCGTTGCCGTGGTCACAGCCATGTGAAGCAAGGGATACATTGGGAGGTTTAACGACACGATGGACCACTGCTCCAGGCTCTCATTCTGCTCCCGTGATGCTATGGCAACTCCGCTCCTTGGCCTGTAGCCCCGCCCCTCGGCCTAACTGCCCCACCCCCACCCCTACCCCCAGCCCCCCATGCAGCTACAATGTCAAATACGACCGACAAATTTACAGCCTCTGGTCCATTCATCATTACTGCCGTTCCTGCTATCATCACTTTTCATATCATTTCACGTAAAGCTGCATATAGCGGCAATAAGTGCATGCCTGAATATATACTGTCAACTTATATCTCTTCTTCATAACATAATATAACATAACATAATGACGAGAACAGGCCATTCAGCCCAACAATGCCGGCCATTTTCCTGACTAAATTGGCGCTCTGATTTCACCTGTGATTTCAGGTGACAAAGATGCTGGCGGTGGTGGTGGTCCTGTTCGCCCTGCTGTGGATGCCCTACCGCACGCTGGTGCTGGTCAACTCCTTCGTGGCCACGCCCTACCTGGACGCCTGGTTCCTGCTGTTCTGCCGGACCTGCATCTACGCCAACAGCGCCATCAACCCGGTGGTGTACAACGCCATGTCGCAGCGCTTCCGCTCCGCCTTCCGGAGCCTGTACCGCTGCCAGGCCCAGGCCGCGCACCGCCGGACCCCCTCCGCGCTCACCGTCGGCCACAGCATCAACCACGGCCCCGCCGCCAACGGCAGGGAGCGGCCGGGCGGGAGGGTCGCCGCGGAGACGGATAAGCGGGGAAAGGAGCAGGGAGACGCCGGGATCTCGGATTGCTGGAAGAAGGACACGCCCACTGCAGGGAAAGACACGCCCACTGATGTGGAAAAGGACACGCCCACTGCAGGGGAAGACACGCCCACTGATGTGGAAAAGGACACGCCCACTGCAGGGAAAGACCAGCCTACTGATGTGGAAAAGGCCACGCCCAGCACAGAGGAGAAGAAGGAGGAAGAGATGAACCACAGTTCTGTGTGACTTATTATTATTATTATTATTATTATTATTATTAACACAGATACAATAAAAACAAAAGGGAACTTTTTTTTCCTCACATTTACAAATAGTCACACTGCCTTTCTGTCAGTATATACATCCCTCGCAATTATATCACACATTTCGCAGTTTAAATCACAGAGTACACAGCAGTACTGTTCTGTGATTTCACTCCGAATGGAACACCTTATGGTTATAGGTGGGGTGTCCTCTCCGGGCAGGGTGGGGTTCACATAGGGGGCGTGTCCTCTCCGGGCAGGGTGGGGTTCACATAGGGGGCGTGTCCTCTCTACGCGGGGCGGGGTTCACTTAGGGGGCGTGTCCTCTCTACGCAGGGCGGGATTCACATAGGGGGCGTGTCCTCTCTACGCAGGGCGGGGTTCACATAGGGGGCGTGTCCTCTCTACGCAGGGCGGGGTTCACATAGGGGGCATGTCCTCTCTACGCAGGGCGGGGTTCACATCGGGGCGTGTCCTCTCTACACAGGGCAGGGTTCACATAGGGGGCATGTCCTCTCCAAGCAGGGCATGTCTTTTCTATAGACATCTGTACTACAAGAGGATTCGACATTGGTCATTTTGTTCATTTCCTAATTGGCATTCATATTTAAACCAATTATACCGTAAGATGAACAAAGCGATTGCACAGGGTCTGAACCCCAGTGTGTCAGTATACCGTTTACATACCAGTCTGTGCCACCAGGACAGATTACAGCACAGTCATTTTACCCTGCTGACACTGCATCACTAATTGTTCCAATGATTTCTCCAGTATTAAGGATTTAGGTAAGTCACTGTTTGGTTGAAACAATTTTATTTATTGATCTT
Organism: Anguilla rostrata; assembly: GCF_018555375.3. Classification (NCBI taxonomy): domain Eukaryota; kingdom Metazoa; phylum Chordata; class Actinopteri; order Anguilliformes; family Anguillidae; genus Anguilla; species Anguilla rostrata. The sequence continues at coordinate 9,786,468 of NC_057948.1, forward strand.
GATATTGTGCCAGTAGTGTATTTTCCAAAGTTCTTTGTCTGAATTTGTATCTGAACAGTGAGAATCTGCAGATCTGCAGAAGATCTATACGTTTTGTGCCAGTCTGTGATGTACAGTATTCGCTTACAGTACTACATGCATTATAGTTTTGTCAAAATGTAATAAACGTGAGAAAAAACATTTCTTGTCTAACTTTATAAAATTTGGATTTCTTGTCTTTCATTGTCTTTCTATAATTACAACCAGTTTAATTGTGGTCTTCTCATAAAATTTGAAAATAATTGAGTTCTTCAGGATTTAAAGACAGATCTTTTCTAAATTGCGAAGATTTTTTTTTTTTTTGTTCTGGAGAGCTTTAGGATTAATTTTTCTGTGAAAATGAGAGATGAGCTTATTGTGAATAAGTTGTAATGGAAGTGAGGGAATTAACCGAGACTCGAAATGAAAATTAAACGAAATTGCGGTTTCACAGAGACCCGGAGTTCTGGTTCGCCCCCACAGTTCCTCACTTCTGTGAGTATAAAACAGCATTAACACAACAGCCATGAAGAAATTAGCCCCCACAACACTGAGCCCAGAAATGGCCTGGGCCTGAGCCCAGAACCAGCCCAATCCACTGAGCCCAGAACCAGCCCAATCCACTGAGCCCAGAACCAGCCCAATCCACTGAGCCCAGAACCAGCCCAATCCACTGAGCCCAGAACCAGCCCAATCCACTGAGCCCAGAACCAGCCCAATCCACTGAGCCCAGAACCAGCCCAATCCACTGAGCCCAGAACCAGCCCAATCCACTGAGCCCAGAACCAGCCCAAACCCTATTCTTCTTGGCCCTGAATATGTTCATTTGCCCAGAGACTATAATTTAATGAATTTTGGATTGCTTTTAATCTATGTATTTGTCCATACATATTGAAGTGCTGCAATATCTGATAGTTTATTTTATTTCAAAATATTTTCAGTATGTTCAAAGTTCATAAGGGTGAGTTCAGGAAAAGTGGGTTTTGGGAACTGTAGTCCAGGTGCATATAACACCCTCCCATGTCTCCGCTTCCCTGAATTCTGGTCTTATTTTCCCTCTCAACAGTCACTTGGGTCTTTCAGGCACACACTCTGACCTTTCTCATTCAGTAATACTGAGGATATCTGAGAGATCTCAAAAACGTATTTCAAAAAAATAATCATTCTCTCCAGACCACTGACAACAAATAACTCTGATCCGAAGTAAACAGGTGAAGCACGGGCCAGGCGGTGGTCAGTTAGTGGATTTGAACGTTTTTTACCCATGATTAGACTGGAGGGATATATAAAGACCGCCCCAGAGAACAGCCGTCCGACCCGAAAGAGTGGTGCTCGTTCAGCGGGTGATAAAGAAGCTTCTCTCTGAGAGGAAGGTCACTGAGCTTCAGTACGCAAATAATGGAACCCGAACCTTTGTTCTCCTCCACTCGACTTTTTAACAGGCTTTTTAAAATGACACAGAAGAATGCATTCAACGCGGTATTGAAAAAGGGTGGCAAGGGGGAATAAGATCTATGCGATCTGAGCGCGCCAGGGTGAGAGAGGAGATATCTCGCGCAGAGCCGCCGAAATACGCTGATAAACCCGCGACGTATTATTCCCAACAGCAGGCGAAACTCAGACACTGCATTCTTATCGCAAATCTCCCTATTATTTCAGCCGAGAGTCGCGTCCCATCTCCTCTCTTCACGACTGTAGTAGGTCAGTGATCCCGCTAGTACCACAGCTCTCAAGTACGCTACCTTTTTATGGTGTATTTCGGAAAGACGACAGCAGAGAGGGGTCTAGAAAATGAGGAAGTTAAAAAGGTTAAAGGTTCAGGTTACAGACTCAAGATTACACACGCGTATATTTAAACAGACATAGCACAGCTACAGGCAATTGGTTTGTGTGGCACAAATCGCGCATGTCACAAATCATAGATGAACAAAATGTAGGCAGACTACTAGTGGAAATGTCCCACGAAATAAATCACAGCCCATGTGTGAGTTATTTCCTTATCTGTTTCACGGCATCGCGTCACTGTTTAGATAATGTAATTCTGGTTTTCCGAGGGGGCGTCACTGTTCTGACGAGTCCAAGAAACAACATACCAACAGTATACACGCTGCCAAGAGGCATGACGAAATAAATAAATATGAACGTCTGTGTGTCATTCTGCCTTTCACCATAATAATTCTTAGTGGAAAAGCATGTTTGTCCCTTCCGATCAGTGTCACTGATTAAAAGTGCAGCCAACCGTTTGACTTTATCAAAGACTTATTTCTTCTTTATTCTTTTAAAATAGTTGCACATTATTTTGTGGCCTCGCTATCCAACCCCGATAAATTAATCATTAAGGATCATGTAAAACAGAAGAGGCCATTTGAAAAGAGACATCTAGTTAATTGGTATCTGTGCCGATGGAATGCTGGTTATGGTACTGTATCTGTGGGCTATAGGTCAGGGGATATTCATTAATTTTCTCGCGCACTTATCAGGTGACCTCATTAGTCAGAGAGATAACCTGGAACCGGGGATGGGATTGAATGCCTGGCGAAATTCAAGATGAAAAATACAGACGGGAGCTGCTAATTCGCTACCTGACAGAGAACAGCACCTCAGCACTGTCAGTAATTCTGCTGCCCAAACAGTACGGCTTTCGCTCAAAGCTTTGCTAACCGGACAGGGCGGGTCTCTTCATGACAGGCAACACTGAGACGGCATCCCTGTCCAGCACGCGATTATGTAGCCCTGCGAATCAGCCACACTGTGTTTATACAGGAATTCACACTCACGAGTCTCACTCAGACGTTTCAGTGTTTCAAAAGCAAAGGGAATACGTGGAAAAGGAGCAGTGAAAAGCGTGAATAAATATGTTAAATATATGTGCAGCTAGGTGGTGCTCTACAGCAAAAATACACACCTGGACCACACCCTTTAGCTGTGTACAAGTGGCAGGTGTGTTGAATTCAGGTGTGTGGCCGGTGTAACAGTGACAGGCTCATTATGCTCAGGTCAGACCTGGGTCAAATAATTACTTGAAATACTTAAATTCTTTACACACCAGCAAAATCGCTGCAGTTTTTTTTTTAACCCTCTACTTGCACCAGTATTGAGGAAGAAATACTCTCATATGTTTTTTATGTTTTGGTTAGTAGCATTTTGCTGAAAACAGGTATCTGAGTGTTTTGAAATGTTACACCATAGATAGTTAAAGTATTTTATATGTAGTCAGTCCAGGTGACTGAGGTGTTGAAGTGTCTTGCTGCGTCTTGTGCCGTGAGTCAGACAGGCTGAAACGGGCACGCTATCCCCAGACAAAACCAGCCGCAACCAGATAACTACCGCACCAGTCTCTCTCTCTCTCTCTCTCTCTCTCTCTCTCGCTGTTTCTGTCTGTCTGTCTGTCCATCTCTCTCATTCTCCCCACCTCTCTCTTCCTGTCCCTCACTCCCCTCTCGCTCCCCCTCTCCTCTGTCTTCCCATTCTCTCTTTCTCTCGCTCTCTATTATTAATGAGAGTTCCAAGGTCCCTGTGAGGGAGCACAGTGGGTAGAGGTGGGCGTGAAAAAATCCACACAACCACGCACCACCCCCCACCCCCCACCTCCCAAAAAAGCACACTCTCTCTCACTCACACATACACTCCACACAAAATTGCTAATACCCACACACACCCCCAAAGCCATTGATGACAAGCGCAGCTGGTACAGTTTGGAATAGTCGGCAGAAGGTCTGGTGTCGCTGACAGATAATCTCTTTGGCGCAGGGGCCTCCAGCTCTGCCGCTCACCGTCATCACAAATTCATGAGCCATTTGTCTCTGAGTCGACTTCCTCCAGCTCTGCATACGCAGCCACAGGCAAATCTCTCTTTCTCACTCGTTCTACTCACGGTGACTGTGTCGGAGCGAAATGGTACGTTAGCATAGCATACTATAAACAACATTAGTTGCTGGGCAACACAGTATTCTCTCTCTCTTCCTAGATAAACAACTGAAAAGGGTCATATGCATACACTGCATTTAACAGTCATCTAATGACATTCCAGACATTTTCAGGCATAAGAGTTTAGCAGTGTTTTTAGTTCAGTGATATTTATGGGGTTTTTTTTTGTAAGAATGTCAAAATATTCAACAGAATTTTTTAGTAAAAGACATGGGTGGGAAGTCACATGGTATTACAGACCAATTGAATGTTGACAAATCAGCTAACCATGCTGGCTGTTTTGGTGCTTCTAGTGTTAATTGCCACTGCCCACAGTGTTAGAAAGACGTAACGTTAGCCACCGTACGTCTTAGTAAAGTCTATGGCATTATATCAAGCCAATAACGGAGCAAGTGCACCTGTCCAACATCAAAGTTCAATGCATAATGTATTTTATTAAACTAATGAAATCATTTTTCTATACAACTGAAGACACTGAATGTGATTTACTGGATTTAATCATCTGCTTAATCTGTAAATAGAGGTATAGTGGTAAACTGGCAAAACAGAAGACAAGAATAAAGGATAAAGAAAGGGTGTTGTCATGCAGCGATGCTCCCAGCACCACCACCCCCCCCCCATTTATCCACCCCTCCCCAGTTCTCCCCTGACACAGCCCTGAACATCTGGCAGACTGGAAGGCCCAGCGTGCCTCATACCTGCGGTGTGAGTTACACCTGTCCCCTCGACACCTCATCACACACCTGTCACATGACATCCTCATCTGCGCCGTGATTGGCAGCGGGGCAGTCAGGACCGCAGAGAGCCGGGCGGCGAAGGCCTGGGGCAAAACACACGAAACGTTTCGGCGCCGTAGAGCCGGCCCCTCGTTACTTAAACCCCCCTCACGGTCATTCCTGTCCTCAGTTATCATCATCGTAAGCCAGTATGCACACATGGTTGGTCGCCGTGACGTCTGCATGATGTAATCAAATTCATCGTTATGACGTAGTATGTAGAGTGCTTGCTCATTGACTCTATGAGGCCGGACGGTAAACAGCGACGTTGTGGGGATGTAGGCCCAGAGAGCAAACACTCTAAATACTATGTCGTACTGTTGAATTTGATTACATTGTTCTGACGTGTGTGCTTACTGGGAAAATGATCAAATCTTAATTTTATTGGGAAATGGGAAGAGGTATCCCCGGGTGCAGTTTCCCTGAAACACACTGCAACCATAGCTACAGTCAGCACACTGTGATACTAGAGCAACAGTCAGCACACTGCAACCATAGCTACAGTCAGCACACTGTAACAACTGTAGCAACTCACTTGTAGTGATTATCAACATTCTGCAGTATTAAAGCAACAGCCAGCATACTGTCAACATAACAAGAGTCAGGATTTGGTATCCATTGCTATGCTCGAAACACTGTAGGCACAAGAGGCACAGTTCACCTGCAGCTACAATGATTAACAGCAGCTATAGATACAATGTCACAGCAAGTGTACCCTGGATGGCTAAATACTATCACTATTAAAGCCTTAAAAGTCCAAGTATGGTGGACTTGGAAATGGACCCTCTAAAGGGATGAAAGATCAGGTTAGAAAGAAGAGCAATGTGGGGCATTCATCAGGTGCTAGTAGGGAGAAATGAGGAGCATTTACACTCAACTCACACCTGGAGGGAACTGCCCATCATTTCTTCAGATGGAACTTCATGGAAGATGGAGTCAACCACCTTTATTGACGGGTAGGAAACAAGGTCAGGCATATTTTCAGCTTAATCATTTTTTGAATTGTTCAAAATACCAAGAAGGAAGCACATCTCTACCTCTGCCTCAGTGGCTCCACACAGAGACCACAGTGACCACATACTGACGATACAGTGACTGCACAATGACCATATAATGACCACACAGTGACCGCAGTGACCACATACTGACGATACAGCGACTGCACAATGACCATATAATGACCACACAGAGATGGCACAATGACCATTTAATGACCACACAGAGACCGCAGTGACCACATACTGACGATACAGCGACTGCACAATGACCATATAATGACCACACAGAGATGGCACAATGACCATTTAATGACCACACAGAGACCGCAGTGACCACATACTGACGATACAGCGACTGCACAATGACCATATAATGACCACACAGAGATGGCACAATGACCATTTAATGAGCACACAGTGACCGCAGTGAGAGCAATCTGAAATGTAGAGCACTACAGCCATGGGAGAAACCTCTACTCGCCATGCTTTTAAGGAGAGGGGGAAGCGGCAGTGCTCAAACACCTGTCTCCAGATGAATCCCCAGTTATAGTCGTCAGACAGTCGCACTTAAATCTGCATTTTTAAGGCTGATTGTGGCAGCTCTAATGAAAGCCAATCAGCGCAGCCAGATTCTGAACCGCTGCCATTGTGTGATTCTGCATTAACATTCCCCACAGGGCACGGCAGGAGACCCACTTCAGCCTTAAACTAATCACATCTTTTCCTCCCGGCTCCTCCAAGGACTCATCTCTGACACTGGGGTGGGAGGGTGGTGGTGGGGGGGTGAGGGGGGGGGGGGAAGGTGGGCACATACTGACTGCCAATCTCCACACACACACCCCCCCCCCGCCCACTCCATCCTCGCCCCACTCTCGCGTGTTGCTACAATAAAAGAATAATGAGGAGAGGGGCTCCCAGGTGGCGTATCCAGCTGAGGTTAGGCTGCATTCAGACCAGATCCGGCAATGCGGGGAAAAACGGCCGTCCTCCCATTCATCTGAATGGGGGTAGTGCGTTTAGGCTGCGGGAGTGGGGACCGCATGGGGTGCAGAAAAAAACCGCAGCGGCCGTGCAGGAAGAAGTAGAACCAGAATCAACTTTTGCCGTAACGCAACCCGACGTCACGCTGCGGTGGCCAATCACGTAAGCCGGCGATGGAACGCCCACAGGAAGAAGAGCCTTGTTTAAATTACCATGTAGCATTCCGCTGTTTACAGAGCAACTGTGTAGATATGGAAGAGAGACTGAAATACAGCTGAAACCGGGCACTATCCAGGCAGAGTTCATGCACCAAACGATGATACTCTCCCAGTTGTGTCCTCGCTTGGTTTATTTCATTTACCCAGCTTCAACGTCTGCGTCTGGCTTGCAGTCTATGCTGCAAAATAATGATAGCAAGAAGCTTCCTTCGGTTTGTGTCCGTTTGTTTCAGTTAGCGGACAGGAAATGGAGGGGGGGGTTGAAGTTCACAACCGGACGTCACACAAATGGGCCATGTAGTGACACGCCCACACCGCCGCACAACCCTGCCGCAAGGTGCCGCATTGCCTGATCTGGCCTGAATGCAGCCTTAATGTTCACGACTGCAATGCTGAAGCTGTTCTCAGCTCAGCAGTACTGAGGCTCACGCTCCCAGCACACTGAGTCTGATACAGTGATACCGGTCTGAGTGCAGGCATGTTGGGTTACAGTGATACCGGTCTGAGTGCAGGCATGTTGGGTTACAGTGATACTGGTCTGAGTGTAGGCATGTTGGGTTACAGTGATACTGGTTTGAGTGCAGGCATGTTGGGTTACAGTGATACTGGTCTGAGTGCAGGCATGTTGGGTTACAGTGATACTGGTCTGAGTGCAGTCATGTCGGGCAGGCTGTGTGGTGTAGAGAGAGATGAATGTGCTCATCTGTAAACTCTCCATGGGGCAGCGGGGGGGGGGGGGGGGGGGGGGGGGGGGGGCTCAAATTAAACCATTGCTGTTCTGAAGCTTCTTCTAAACTGCAGCAGTAAAATATCCCGAAAGTTCTGTTGGCACACACTTTCTCTGTCTCCATCTCTGTCAAAAACACTACATACTAAACAAGAATGCCTGCCATTAAATGTCTGCATACTAAACAAGACTGCATGTGGTATTCAGTCAGCAGGCAAAGGAGACACACTAAATTTGTCTACGTACCAAACAAAAACACCTGCACTCTACAGACTAAACAAAACCACCTACATTTCATACTAGGGTGAAGAACACAAAAGTACTTAATTCATCAGATTACTCTCGCTCGAATAAACTTCAGGTTCAAGCTGCTCAAAGCCTTTCATTTCGCAGGGAACGTCTTTTTGAAAGACACTAAAAACACCCTGCCAACTGAAACCTCTTACTAGCGTTAATCACAACAAAGGAGACGATCTGGGAAAAAAAGAGGCGGTTAGAGAAGCTGAAACAAATGTCAGTATTTCTCCATCACATTAAAACATTTACTGGCATTTCACAGCCTTTACATACCTGCAGGCAATAAGTTCTCACATTACATAAGTCAAAGAGCACTACAATAGCATAATAAATACTCGCAAATGTACATTATATTACAGTAAACTAAGAACGTAAAAAGCATAACTACATCATGAGCGCGCATGAAATCATGCAAATTTTAAGGAATATAATTATGAAACAGGACTGACAAGACATCAAGCCTTAATCACAGCATGACTCAGGGGCTTCACTGTGCCCACACAGTGACGTGCGCTATCAATGGCGGTTTACGTCACAAACAGTGCCAGTGGATTAACATTTCCCCCTTTTAACGGATATCAACGAATGTCAGAGACAGAGAGTTCGTGAACAAACAAAGAAGAAGTCACAGTGAGATGGGAGGTGCAGCCTGTATATGATTCCCCCCCTCCCCCCCAGCCGCTCCTCCACCCCTCCCGGTGGTTTGATCCCCACCAAGGCATTTTCTCAGCTGGGGTCGCTTCTCTATCTTCTCTACTTTCTGCATGTATAAATCCAGAAATACCAAGGTTGGACTGTGGACTGTTCTGCCCAATGTTTAAAAAAATTTAAAAAAACACACATAACACATGAAAACCACCTGGGCTGACACAAAGTCATTTATATTCATGTCTTATGCGAATATTTCTGTTTGGAGGTCAGTCACCATCGGTTGGTAATGTTTATGGGAAATTTGTTTGTTTTAAAGCTTCAGTTACAAGGCTCCATTCAATCCCAATGGCTCAGCCAGTGTACAGGAGTATTCATTACTGTTCTGTTCCCTAAAGTGAATGGTGCTGAAGCACTAAAAATCTTTCCGTGTGCGCAGAGTTCACGCACAACCTGTCAGAAAAATTCTCTGGCCCCTCAGTGATCTGCTTACGGGCCAATCAGAGGTCAGCTCCCGGAGTCCGTGCTCAGTGAGCTCCCTGACGTGGGCGCATAGATCAAACCAGCCTTTAGGAAACGGTATAGCCCCTTTAAGAAACGGTATAGCCCCTTTAAGAAACGGTATAGCAGTACCGAGACAGTGCAAAACAGAAACAAGAATCGAATTTTGGCTGTCACCCACTGATTGCACACTGTGAATGAGAAATCGATGACAGGTAAAACAGAGCAAAACAATTGATGTGAATAAATTAGCCAACCAAGCCCACACCGCTACTGAGAAAATACATTTTTGCACACGCAACACTGAAGGCATAAATGAATCTATATCTATTTCTATATCAACTCCGAATGTTACAGAGTGAAATAGCTACCCTAAAGGACTGGAGTTGGCTGAACTATTTGTTCACTGTCTCCTAATGATCCCATCCATCAAAAAGCCATCTGTACTCTGTGGAAGAGACTCAGGTGGCATTTCAGTTTGGGTCAAGTCAAAGCTGACAAATAACAAACAACATAAAAAAAAACCGGTTTCAAATTATTTTAAGAATGTCAGTGCTGAAAAAATATATTTTGCATTGTGAAATATCTATATCACTCGTATGAATATTCATATTACAATGAGGAAATACCCCATAAAATGAACACTGAAGCATGCCCAGGGGATCGAAGGAAAGGAGCCTAAATTAGAAACCTAAATGACTAGACAGGCACACTGCCAGTCTCATTACGAGAGCCCCCAAGGGCATAAACTCATTTTTTGGAAATTATTTACAACATTATCAACATTATCAGTTAATCAACATCATTATTACGGACAAACAAAAAAGGCAAAAACCACAGTGTGGCATTTCCTATTTCCCATCGTTTGCTGGTATTCAGTGCATTGTATTTTTTTATTTTTCAGAGCGTTCACAATCAAACTAAAATCACTCATTTCAATAGTCAGCCCATTAATGACACAGAATGCTATGACTTCAGAAAACAGAAAGATGTAAAATGAGTAGTTCAGCAACAACTGTTTTGCTAAACAGTTTTGTGAAAAATGGAAACATCACAGTACATAATAATCACTTCACGGATGCTCTTGTTCAGACAATAGTGGAGAACATCAGTGCCTGTGCCAGGAACACTAACCTGTGACAACACCAAGAGGGCACAGAAAACACGAACAAAAGAAGTGATATTCTAAACTAAAGTTAATTCCACTACACAGCTAACCGATCTTCTCACAGCTAAGACATTATCAAAAGAGAAAATCCAAAGAAAGAAAAAAGATTATTACGGATGGACAGGGAACCTACGGTGTAGTCTGAAGAGGTGGGTGTTCAGTCTGTGTCAGAAGATGGGCAGGGTTGCTGCCATCCCAACTGCAAATGGGGAGCTCATTCCACCACCGAGGGGGAGGGAGGGGGGCAGAACAGACGGGAGATGTGCCCGGGACGACCATGGGGAGAGAGGAAGGGTCAGGCACCCAGAGGTAGCGGAACGAGTAGGGCCTGATAATCTTTTCGAAGCCGTATCAAAGCTGTCCCTTGAGATGCCTGACAGGCCAGCACTGAGGTTGTGAGTTCGGTGTGAGCTGATATCGGTCGTCGGTTGGGGTAGGGACACGAGAAGGGGAGTGACATGGCTGAGCCTGGGGAGAATGTAGATCGGGTGGGCTGCAGCATTCCGGATGAGCTGCAGAGGTCCAGTGGTGGAGGCGGTCAGACCAGCAAGGAGGGAGCTGCAGCAGTCCAGATGGGAGATGACCAGCACCTGGACAAAGAGCTGGGCTGAACAGGTGGTGAGGAAGGAAGAGATTCTCTGGATTTCGCACAGGAAGGATCTGCAAGTACCACTCTGAGCTTCCCGATGAAGCAGATGAAGAGGATGACACTGCAGTGCAGACTTGGGTCAAATACGTATTTGTTTTGGATTCAAATATTTTCTATGCTTTACTGATCTTGTCTGGTGTATTGGAACCAATGAAATACTCACAAAAAGTGCAAACCCTGCCTTCTGGTCATATTGGCAGGCTCAATTACACTAGGCAAGATCAAAAGAGCACAGAGAAGTATTTGAATTCAAAACAAATATGTATTTGACCCAGGTCTGTTGCAGTGCTATCCGGAATGAGGGAAAGGTCTAGCAGGGGGGAGAATTTGCTGGGAAGTAGAACATATCAGTTTTAGCCGTGTTCAGTGGTGATGGTTTGCCATCCAGTTGGAGATGTCTGGTAAGCAAGCCGAGAAGTGTACTGAGACCAGTGTATCAGAAGAAAGGAAAAGTATATGTGCCATAAATTAAAGCATTATGAACTAGCTAAAAAATATGGAGAGAAACAGGGTAAACACGGACCAGCTCCATAAAGAGTTACTCAGTTTCTGAGGAAAAACTAAACCACAGGAATTGGTTATTTAAAACTCTCTTATCACCAGCCCAGTGCTTGATGAAAGACTACAGGGTGTCCAATCAGGAAATGCAGTACTGATGGTATTACAAAAGAGATCCCAAAAAAACTGTTCCATCGCATTTTGAGTATGGGTTACTAGGCCCTGATTACAGGAGTGAAGGAAGAATAGCCCCAATCTTTATGAGCTGCAACATTAGTAGAGTCGACAAATAATAAAATCATAGATTTTTTTTTAATGGACACATTTTTTAATGCCCTGTGTGAGAGTCAAAATCGGCTTTTACTGGTCATTGTGTCACAAATTACTGTATATTTAACCCTTTATGTATATGTTTTCAGCATGTGCACTGGAAAAGATATGGTTTGCTTACACAGGGGAAACAATGTGTGTCCTTTCATTCCTCCAGGAAAATTTCCAAGTAAACAATGGACATTCAATCGAGGTTTCTCCGTGTTAGCAAGTTTCTGGGACTAAAAACGACGATGGATTTTGTTCGCTGGATTCTTGCCATGACAAGCATACTGACAATCGTTATTTGTGTCGTTGATGGATTTAAAAAATGCTAACAATGGACACAATGACAATCTGTTATGTATATGATGTTTGAGTGACAATGATCCTGGATCCAGCCAACGGCTGCCACTGGCAGACCCGGTGAAGTGTGACAGATTAGGATTGCAGCCAATGGCAGCTGCCGACAGAGGCAGCGAGGTGTGACAGACACACAGAATACCCCTGATGGAAATGAAGAGGTTAACGACAGAGACAGTGATGACACTGGGGAAATGGGGAGAACATGCATGGACTCCATCAAAGAAAGGTATCATCCCAGAAACAAAATTATTAGTGTAGTGGTTGGAGTTGTTCAGATTCTGACACCAGGGGGACAGAAAGAAAGAGAGGGAGACTTAATTAATAAAACATTTCTCAGGATAATTCTGTTTATTAAATGCCTAAATCAGAGAGGGAGTGGGATGTCATGTAATCACACACAGCGAAATAATCTCTCATTTTCCTGCCGTCAGTTCATTTAATTACATCTCTCAGGAACACACCCGCTGACTGGGAAACGAAGTGGCGCAGGAGGTCGGTGGGGGGGTGAAGAAGAGCATCCGTAAACTTCCCCTCTTTTCCGTTCGCGCGTCTCTCAGCCTCCCCGACGGTCCCCGTCCCTGCTCCTCAACCGCGAAAAAAAACGGCGAGGGCGGGAGGCGGCGGATGAAAACGAGTTTATCGCGCGTGCGGCTCTCCCGTTTTCATAGGCTAATTAGACATTCCGCAGACAGGCAGGGGAGATGTCATTCTTAATGTTCCGTGTAAACCCAGCCAAGACATTACCCACGCTGCACCGCTAATTAATACATGCCATCAGAAAGCCTGCGGAACGAGAAAACATTCTCATTCATTAAGCGACGGATGCATCTTGCGCCGATAAATTAATTTGGTGGTGAAAAGAAATGCCAAGGAATGGTCTGTAATTATCGTTCTTAGGTCAGTTTCACCGGGGAAAGTGACCGGTACTGATGAATGTTTAATTACAGGTCTTTCTCTAGTAAATTTGTTAACATTCCTTTGCCTAAATAAGGGACACCCCCAGGGGACCTGCCACTATAACGTTGCTGGGGAGGGGAAATGCTGTTTACATGTTTGACTGCAAGGTTGGGGGTACTCGCAAAATTAATTATCACTGCCGCGCTTGCTATCCGTACAAATTCAAATTACAAAGCACAGCACACCAAAACTGCAAGACCGAACGGCATCCCGAACGAAATACCGGCTGAAATACTTGGCACAATGGCCATCACAGAACAGTGTGCTTGCGTGCATGAGCAGGCGCAACCCCACAGTCCACCGTCAAATGGGGAAAAAAGCCCCAAAATACACTGCCGACATGATGTCATCTTTCTGCACAGATCAAAGCATGTCCCCTAGCAGCATCGTAGCGCCTGGTGTTCCAAACCTGACAGCCACTTTCACATGCAAGAGCAAAAGAATCCACACCTTAGAGAGAGAGGGTTCAGGACTGCATCCTACTTCTACACACGACAGTCCACAGGACAAACCCAACTACAGTATGGCAGGCCACAAGCCAAAAACGATGTGAGAATTTCTCACAGAAAAATGAGCCCAAGTCCTAAAACTAAAGCTGCTCAAATAATTCACGCAGCCCTTTTAAATTTTACTGCGTAAGTTGGCTCTTTTTAACAGGAGAAGCGGTTTAACCTGTGAGCACAGCACAGTCCTTCAGTCTGCCTGCGGATCGCCGCATTCAGCGGAACATACCGGCTCGCTGCGACGCAGCGTTTCAGAAGCGAGCGAAGACCGGCGGGGTCCGTCCGACTGTGTAACCAGAACAGACAGGTGTAAAATCACCTGTCAGGAGTCCAGTGGCAGAAGCGGTTTACGCTCTGGACCGTGATGCCAAAAGGCAGCACATATTCCAACCGATAACAACAACCTGTCTGAGAATATGCCATCTGTCAAGCCTCTTCAGCCACAGATGCTGTTTTTTTTTTAAAATGCAGGCAAGCACATGCTGTTCATTCACTGTCCTGCTTAAGCATACACTAGCGATGCAGTGAAAACGTATTCACCCCTTCCTGATTTCAGTTTCAGGTGGTTTCAGATCTTTAGTAAAATGTAGTATTCAACAAAGGGAACCTGAGAACACAAAATGCATTTTTAAAATGATAATTTCACGTATTTATTGAAATGAAACTTGGGGATCATCCAGGTGCTTTTTCTGCAAATGTGAGATTGATGTTTCTCTTGGTCTGCTGTGGTTTCTGCCTTGCTACTCTCCCATGAATCTCATTTTCTCCCCCACTCCCTTCCTTATTGTGGAGTCATGAACACTGACCTTAACTGAGTCTAGAGTGCCTAGAAGTTATTTGGATGTTCTTCTGGGAGCATTAAAATAACCTTGGGGCGACATAGCTCAGGAGGTAAGAGCGGTTGTCTGGCAGTCGGAGAGTTGCTGGTTCGATCCCCACACTGGGCGTGTTGAAGTGTTCCTGAGCAAGACACCTTACCCCTATCTGCTCTGGTGGATGAGAGGCATCAATGGTAAAGCGCTTAGGATAAAAGTGCTATATAAATACAGTCAATTTACCATTTACTTTGCAACCCTGTCCAGAATGATAATTTTTTTCCTCAACACTTCTGGAATTTCCTTTGATTGTAGCATGGTGTCTTTGTGGTGAATACTTCACTCTGATGGCGATGTACAATACGAATAAGGTTTAGATTCAACAGCACTGGCTGCATTCAATCTGCTGAATCTAATTATTAAATTTGGTTAATTATTGATTAACTAGGGCGCAATTACTTTTTCATGTGAGCGATATGGGTGTTTAGTAAGTGTTTTTCATAAAATGCATTACATAAATGTGTTTTGAATTTACCCAGGTACCTTTTGTTGAAGGTAACATTTTGTCAAAAGCTCTGAAGCCACTCAGTGTGACAGATACACAATGATAGACGAAATCAGGAAGGGGACAAATACTTTTTCACGGCACAGCACACATAGGAAATAAACCCCCAGCGATGCGGCAGAGAGAAACGAGCTTCATTGAATGTCACGCAGGAAGTTTACTGTAAGATGAGAAAAAAAAAACCCCAGTGATTACCCTGCCGCGTGTGTTGCCATGGGGAAGAGAGCCGTGTATGAGGAACAGATTTACATTAGGAATACATTTACATGCTTAATAATGGGACAGATACGCACATCATACGCTTAATCATTATAACACCTGCTTGAGTCGGGCGACGCTCGCAGAAGCAGGGACGCGAAATTAAGCGCGACACTGATTCAGCGGCGGGAGGAGGGCCTGGAGGAGGCGTGGGAGGAGCGAGGGAAGCAGGAGGCGCAGGGCCCGAGAAACGCACCGGGGGCAGGAGCAGCAGCGGGAGACGCACCGGGGGCAGGAGCAGCAGCGGGAGACGCACCGGGGGCAGGAGGCGCAGCAGGAGACGCGAGAGGAGCGCAGGCAGCGCAGGAGCACCGGCGCGCCAACAGCAGCCTCCCGACCTTTGACCGCTGCAGAGGTTGCCGTGGCGACCGAGTCAGCGGGGCCACGTGACTCAGGCGGTGGGATGTGGACGCGGCGCGGCGGGGTAAAAATAGCAGCGCAGGTCGGCGTCTCCTGCTCGAGCCTGCCCGGCTTTGACAACTCAGCGGAACATTCTCCTCCCGGAGCGCACCGCCCGGGCTGGCTCCTGACCTCCCCGACCCCGCCCGCCCAGCCAATCCCCGGGGCTGTGCTCAGCCAAACGGTGCAGCCGAAATACCTGCTCTCTTCCTCAACAGTGATCCAGGCCGACGTGGCAGTGAGAAGACGACTGTACGAGAGGAGAGGAGAGGAGCCCTGCGGCTAACTGAACCTCAACACTGAGCTAAAACAATAACCTCCATAAACACACGCTGTCTTAATCGGAGAGTCACAGGGTCGGCTAGTTCTAAAGGTTATTCAGAATGTTATAGATCAGTTATACCCGATCATTACATAGTAGTCTAACCTCTCGCTCGATTTCTTGAGTCTGTCTTGCGGATTATTTTTAGATAAAACTGAAAACCAGAAGACTACAGCTCTCCGTGACCGAGGTTTCTGACCCGTGCGCTAGAACGTGGCTGTAGGAGGGAATACGCCAATCACCAGTGGTGACGGGGTCTAAGGTTACCGTGGTTTCTGTAAACACGCCCCCGTATAGACTCCCGTGCGGCAGTGCTGTAAACAGGGCCTCCACTCAGCACTGCCGGTTCTGTGCCATAACCCTCCGAACCTCCGGTTAACATTCCCACCGTAACCCAGCTGACTGTCATTGAGGAACGACACAGCAGTCAACCTGGGAATCCAACATGCAAACTTCAACATTACCTGTTTCTGTAGAACTGTGTCGCTCCGCCATAGTTCTTCGTGATTCCACAGCTTTCGCTACGCACGGGCTCCAGTTTCCTTGATGTTATGGTGAAATGTGGAGGATACTGCCTCTGAGGGTTTGGGTGTTTTGGGGAGCTGGGGTGTTGCTTGTTTTGTCTACCTTTTGGAGTAATTTACTCTCCGGGCATTTTTCCTGCTATGCTTTATTAAACATACAAACTGACTGTAGAAACTGAGGCGCAGTCACTGCGGACAGTGCACGTGCACCCCAATGATAAAAACAACACAGTCCGTTCACAGGAGACAGCAGGCCAGGCACCATGTCCGTCGAGTGCAAAAATACCATTAAACTTATTTTTTGAGTACTACTCCGTCAATGTAGGCAGTGTGGAGTAAGGTAAGGGACGAGAAGACCAATTAAATTAAACGTAGCCTTTCAACGTCAGTCCACACAGCTATTGCAGTTATTACTGTCAAATGAAGGTTTATTGCATAAAAAACTGACCTATTGCTGTAAATTAAGCAGACGTGAGCAGAAGACGTCGACTGACAGATTAAATTAGAACAGCCTTCATCCTAACATTTCATCGGCGGGAAGGTTTCCTTTCCGCCTAAGTGCAAGTTTAAGTAGCAGGTTTTATGGAAATCCACGGCAGAGACATTACTCTGAAAAAAAAAATTTCTGATGCAGGGCAAGTTTCCCGAACAGAAGCTTTATTTTAAAGCGGAGAGCAATTAAAATACATTCACCGCGCATTTGCCAGAGTTAACTTTTGATTTCAGAGGCATGGGCGGGCTGAAATTAGCCTACACAACACCGCCACAACTGTATTTTTATGTAATTTAGTTGTCAAATTCCACCTGCGCACGCAAATCTCACTCCGCCTAGCGCTCGACGGACGTTTAAATGCTTCAACTGTAAACGACTGCAGTGACATCTAGCGCTACTAACGTACATTGCCCAATACAGCTTCGACGACCTGATGTGACATTATGTTATGTTTAGAATATAAGCATGCATTTCTTGATTATTTGAAAGCATAAATTATCGTAAGATGTGTTTCAGATATTCGCACCTTACAGCTGGAACAATCTGCAAAATAATTTTAAACTTGACAAATTAATTTAAATTGTGGACTTTAAACATGCAATTTATGACTCTGTGACCCAAGTATGCTCCTGCTATTAACCTCTTTTAACCTCTTCTCTAATTTTAATTATTGTTACACCTCTGTCTCATTCCACATTTGATGTTTGTACATTTTGTTAGGTGTAGGTCTTGTTGGGTAACTTTGTGTTTCATGTTAGGTCCCCCTTGTAAAAGAGATTTCAATCTCAATGGGGTTTTCCTGGTTAAATAAATCGTGAAGATCAAATATAAATATACATAGCTTATGTGCTGCAAAGCATGACGTATTTAGATTCTTAAATGGCAGTTTGCATCTGCGCGCATTGTGGGAAGGCTAGGCTACTTCTTAAAAAAAAGAAGCTTTCATTATAGGCTACAATTTCCGCTCTTCACCAGGGCGAATGGCCCCATATGTATAGAAATTGGCACATTAATGGGCTTTAGCCTGTAGTGTAGAATAATTCGTTTAATAAGACATATAAAACAACTATTTGCTGGTCATATAAAGTTCATCTTCATGTCTATTCAAGCTTTGACCGTAATTTAAAAAAAAATATGCATCAGGGCTATATTAGCCAACCACAAATTTATGCTACGTCCTTTCATTTGCAGAGACACGTCACGGCACCGCTGGATTTAAATTGAATATCTGGTGAATTTTAGTGCTTCCTGAGATTCGCATTAGCCGCCCAACCTCCTCCAGCAGACAGCGTCTCCGTGCGGCTTTGTTCCGATTGAAACGGTTGCTTCGTAGGCCTGCCGAGTTGCTGGGCTAATGAGACAAAATAAGTGAAGCGCACATTTGAAATTGTAAGAGCCATTCGAAGACATTATTTTTTCCATACTTTAATCCTTGCCGCCAAAAATAACAGTAAACATGAGCAGCTTCACCAGTAGCCTACAGCCCACAGAAAACGGCGGCCGACAGTTGATTGGATACTTTCTCTGTAGTTGGGCCGATAAACTGATATTGTGCTTCTTAGGCTCTTTGCAAAATTATAAATGCCGTTTATGAAAAAAAGACAACTGAATAGTCTCCATACAATGTGTACTGTATCATAGTTCTCCGCCTGTACAAAGTCGGGTACTCGGGACAGAGTATGTCTTCTGTGTATCAGCGTAGGCCATGCGCGTGCTTGCAATTCTGAAAACTATGAGACAGGACTCGACGGTGCCGAGTAAAATAAAACGTTTCCGCCTTTACAAGTCCTTCAGTACGCTTTATTTCTCCATGCATAGTTTGAACAGGAGTGTAGTGGAACTGATGTAGAAACAAAATAGAAAATAATTAAAAACTTGTTTAAACATGTCGTGTCACGAAATATTTTCGTGTAGGTCATATTAAACGTCCCAAATGCATTACCGGCCCTCGAGGGGGTTGTTTTGGACAGGGAAAGTGCCGCTAAAAGATAAATACGTTACAGAAGAGCCTCTAGACCTAAACACAGTGCAAAAAAGGTGATAAAGTTTTTTTTCAGCAGTCTATGTGCACGTGTGTGGATCTATATGCGTGTGCGGGTCTATGGGCACGTGTGTGGGTCATTGTGCACCTCTGTGGGGTTATGTGCATGTGTCTGAGTCTATGCGCGTGTGTGTGGGCTTGTGTGCACGTGTGCGGATTAAAACTTCAAACTGATAGTTTCCCTTCCCATTTCCCTTTTGCATAAAACTTCATGCCTAGAAAAAATAAACATAATCAGCAACACTGACTACAAACACTACTAAAACACACAAAAATTTTTTTTCCAAAGCTAAAAATAAAACAAAACAAGTAACATTAAAAAAGGTAGTTTACATGAAATCAGTGAGGACCAAGAGATAAGTATTTTACCCCCAAAGAAACACAGGCTCGTGTACAGTCAAAATGTGATCTTAACATACGAGTGAATGCAAGCTCTTTCTTCACAAGCTAAGTTTGGAGAGTTAGTGTTCATGATGAACTCACCAAATTGTGTGTGAAGAAAAAAAATTCTTACTCATATTTGTGAGTCCAAGTTAAGGACTTATGTTGACGGAATCCCTGCCACAGAAGGGAAATCTGTTCGCTCCCAATCCTGATTTAAAGAATAAAAAATACCCTTACCACTCCTACAATCATGGGACACAATTCAATTTTTCAATTCAGTGATACCACCAGTGTCTGAACGAACTTTTACATTATATAATTCAGATATACCTAAGCAATGCAGTCCCTGTAGGACAGATCTTGCCACTAGGGGGTGGTGTTTCCCCATCCCACACCACAACATTGACGGAGACAAAAAAAAAAAATGAATTCTACATTGGCACATAATGCTCAGGCTAATCAGAAATAAAATAGTGAAATAAAGCTTGTGGACTGCGTAGGATCCAAACACCACGCCCGGATACGGGACATGCCAGGAACCCCGGGACAGAGGGCCCAGGTGGGCACGCTAACGAGTGCGCAGGTAGATTTCATCGTTTAGTGTCATTAAAGACCTGACCCCTGTCTCGAGTTGCCATAGTAACGGCACCGGGAGCGACAGGATGCGCTGAGTAACGGCCCCCCCAGAAGGCGGAGCCACGGTGAGCCCCGCCCTCGGACACGCCCGCCGGCACGGGCTCATTGGCAGCCGGGGAGCTGCTGGGCGGGACGCGGCTGGCCTGTCACCGGGCGGAGCAGAGCCGGGGGAGGGGCGGGGCTTCACTTGACGTGCTCCGCGCTGTGGGAGGAGCAGTAGTACTTCTTGTGGGCGACGAAGGTGGAGAGGCTGCTGAATCGGATGTTACAGAGCCGGCAGAAGCGGGACGTCCCGTTCGGCAGGGGGGAGACCTGTGCCGCTTTCGGGGACGTGTGGGCGGGGACGTGGGCCAGGGTGGGCGTGTTCTGGGGCGGGTTCCGTCCCGCCTCCTTTGTGACCTCGGCCACGGGCGAGACAGCCGGAGGGGGAGTGGGCGGGGCGAGGCGGGGGCTTCCGTTCAGCAGGGGGGACGAGGGGGCGGAGCTCCCGTTGGCGGCGTCCGGGCGGGGCTTGAGGGCGGGGCTGGCCTGAGGGGGCGGAGCCTCGCTCCGGCCCGGCGAGTGGCTGCCGGGAGGCGGTCCGCAGGGCAGGCGGGTCAGAACCAGGCCGTGCGCAGTTCTGAAGTGATCCACCAGGTCCCCCGCGACGGTGCCCCCTGGAGGGCAGTAGGGGCAGGTCAGCGGGGGGCAGCTGGGAGGGCTGGAGTGCGGAGATGACCCCTTTGACCCCGGCGTGGGCGGGCTGTGGCGGGCGATCGCGTGCGGGCGGGGGGCGGGTCCGGCCGGTCCGAGGGGCCGGGTCTGGGGGGGCGAGGGTGCGAGGCTGCAGGGGGGGCCGCTGCAGCGGGACGGGGCAGTAGTACGCCTTGTGCGCCAGGTAGTTCTCTATGCTGTTGAAGCTTATGCTGCAGGCCGTGCACTTGTGGTAGTCGCTCAGGACGGGGGCGGGGGGCGCGGGGGGCCCCACCGGCTCTTGCGGGCGGGGCCTCTTGCGCAGGTCGACGGGGCCGTCCCCCTCGGGGCGGGGCGAGGGGGTGGAGCCGAGCCCCGGGGGCGGGGCGAGGGCGGGCTCGGGGGCGGGGGCGGAGCCGGCCAGGGCGCGCCCGCGGGCCGCGTGGATCTCGTACATCTTCTTGCGCTTGCGCGTGCGGACGGGCTGCGGCGGGAAGCCGCCGTTGCCGGCGGGGGCCCGCTGGTTGCCGGGGGCCGGGCGGCGCCAGGCGCAGTAGAAGCGCTTGTGCACGGCGTAGTTCTCGCGGCGGCTGAAGCGGATGTTGCACGCCCGGCAGAAGGTGGCGTCGGGGTCGCCGGCGTCCTCGCCCGAGCCGCCCGGGCTCTGGCTGCCCTCGCTCGCCTCGCTCGCCCGCCCGCCGCTCTCGCCCTCCGAGCCCGAGGCCTCCCTGAGCCCCGCCCCCTCGGCCTTCGCCTCCGCGGGCTTCCCGTCCGAGGCGGCGCGCGGGGCCGGGGCCCCGGGGGAGGGGCCGAGCCCGAGGGCGGGAGGGGACGGCTCCGTCCGCTCCTTCGGCTGAGACGCGGTGGCGGCGGCGGCGGTGGGCGTGGCTGCGGGCGTGTCCCCGTGCTGGTGCCGGCCGGAGCAGTACAGCCGCTTGTGGACGTAGAAGTTGTTGACGTTGTTGAAGGTGATGTCGCACTCGAAGCACGTCGCCCCCTTGTGGACGGGCCGGGCTGGGGCGGGGCCGACGGGCGTGGTCGGGGTGTGGCTCTGCCTCAGGCGGGCGTGAACCATCTCGGTCATCTTCGCCAAAATCTCGGAGGCCTGGGGCGGGGGGGCCGCCCCTCCCTGCGGCTCCGGGCTGGAGCCGGGCGTGGCGCTAGCGGGCTCCGCCTTCACCTGCGCTGTGGGCGGGGCCCGGGGGGAGGGGCTTCGGGAGGGGGGCGGAGCCTCATTTTCCACGTCGGAGTGCGGCTCCTCTTTAACGCGCACGCTGGGCGGGGCGGGCGACGCGTCGGCCCCCAGGGGGGCGGAGTCAGGGCTCGCAGAGGAGGAGGGGCTCTGCCGGGGGGCGGGGCTCATTACCTTCAGGTGCGTCTGCACGTGCTGCTGGAGCAGCGCCAGGGTGTCCGCGGGGAAACCGCACACCTGGCACTTCAGCACTACCCCACAGTCCTCACCCAGCCCTGCCAGAACAGCATCACTGTTACTCTTACTATCATCATTATTAATACTATTATTATTATTATTATTATTATTATTATTATTATTATTATTATTAATGCTATTACTGTTACTATTATTATTATTATTATTATTATTATTATTATTATTATTAATGCTATTACTGTTACTATTACTATTATTATTATTATTACTATTATTATTATTATTATTATTATTATTATTAATGCTATTACTGTTACTATTACTATTATTATTATTATTATTAGTAATGCTATTACTGTTATTATTATTATTATTGTTATTGTTATTACTATTACTGTTATTATTATTATTATTATTATTATTATTATTATTATTATTATTATTAATAATATTACTATTATTATTATTATTAGTCCTGAGGACAAGCTTATATATGGTCGAGAGGGATTGTATGTACAGAACACATATTCTACAGCACAGGTGTGAAAGTGCAGTCCTAGAGGGCCGCAGTGTCTTCTGGTTTTGGGGTGTTCTCAGCACCAGTGTTTCATTTAAGTCACTGATTGGCTAAGAAATCCACACACCTTCACTGACACTGCGGCGCCCCCTTGTGATCCAGTCTGACACCCCCCTTCTACAGTAACCAGCATGGCATTTCATTGAAAAGCGTGAAATCAGTTCTCATATTCTCCGTAAAACATGAGGGGAAATTAATTGATTAATCAACTTTTCAGACTTTTCCAAACTCTTTCGCTGTTGGTTACCCAAAATGCACTGGGCCCGAACAGGGCCGACACCCAGCATGCCGTGCGGTTACCTGCGGTGAGCAGCAGCGGCGGCGGCAGGCCGGGGCCGGGGCCAGGGGAGGCCCCCTCGCTGCGGGCCCCCGGACGGTACGCCGTGTGGCGGGTGAGCAGGTGGCCGTGGAGCAGGTCGGGCGTGGCGGGGGCGAAGCCGCAGGCGGGGCAGGCGGGGCAGGCGCCGCCGCGAGCGTCCGTGTGCACCTGCAGGTGGCGCTCACAGCTGGGTTTGGAGCTGAACGCCGACAGGCAGATCAGACACAGGAAGGGACGCTCACCTGAGACACAGAGACAGACACACACACACACACACACACACACACACACACACAGACACACACACACACAGACACAGACACACACACACACACAGACAGACAGACAGGGCCAGACACACGCATGCGCACACACACAGACACACACACAGACAAAAACAAAAACATACAGAGAGAATATTAACAAAGTGCATGGGCTGGCCCTTAGACAGCTGTTGGACACTTAAGGTAAAGGCCTAAATAGCCTTAATAGACCATTGTGGATGTGGAACCCAAAAGTAAATGTTGTGCACATAAAACACATTTCAACATGCACTTCTGAGTGAAGCTGTGATGGAACACCTCAATGGAACTCTACAGTGTAACCTGGCAATGGAAACTCAGTGAGGTGAAATATGTGGGCGTATATGTGCTGATATCATATTGACCATGCGGGGACCCGATGACGAGGCGGTCACATGACGCGAGGGCGCGAGGGCTCACCGCTGCGCGTGCGCGCGGGCGTCTCCAGGGTGCTGGCGCTGGCGCTGGGGCAGCTCTTGGCGCAGCGGGGCGGGGGGCGGACGCGCTCCTCGGGGTGCTCCGGCGGGGGCGAGGGGGGCGAGGCGGGCGAGGCGGGCGAGGGGGGCGACTGCTTCCGGCTGGCGCAGTAGAACTGCAGGTGGGCCTGCAGGTTCCGCTCGCTCCGGTACCAGATCCCGCAGGCCTTGCACGGGAAGACATCCTCTGGACCAATCACACGAGGGCACGCACATGAGCAAACCAATCACAGTGCAGCGTGGACACAAGGGAACTAATAGCAGAGCAGGCTCAATGTAGAAGGAAGCAATTAAGTATTTTCACCAGCAGGGGGATGAGGCATCCCTTTCAGAAACACTGATGCGAATATTCATCACATGCCAACATCTGATTTACTACCTGTCCTATATCTTACATTACATTACAGGCACTTAGCAGATGCTCTTATCCAGAGCAATTTACACTTAAACTTCTACATAGCATTTACATTAGATTAATTTATATGAAATATACAATAATAATAATAATAATAATAATATCTCACTTCAGTTTCTAAATTTTTACATCAGAGGTTCCCAACCCTGTTCCTGGAGAGTTACCATCCAGTATGTTTTCACTCCAACCCTAGCAAAGCCACACCTCATTCAACAGCCAGAGATCTCGTTGACCTGCTAATTAATAGAGTCACATGAGTCAAATTAGGGTCGGAATGAAAACCTACAGGACGGTACATCTCCAGGTATAGGGCTGGGAACCACAGCTTTAGATAACATCTGACATTTAATTTGTAACTGTAATTAATGTCTCAGGCTGTAAGCTTGCATGGTCAAGGGTGTCTGTTAAATGTCCCGGCAAGAATACCAGCGCATTTATAATAATAACGACAACACCACCACTGTTACCGCCACTACTGCGACAGTTACTAATAACGACGGTGATAAAAAGGATGATACAAATAACTGAATAAATCTAATAATTAATTCCACTGCTGCGGCCTACTGCCCCGCCACCATATCACACCGATATGGAGCAGCGTGATCACCTGATAGCACAATGACGAGCGCTTCCGCAATCATGCTAGCGTCGCCATGACAACGGGCGCACAGAGGGTTGCGAGAGAGAGGGAGAGAGAGAGAGAGCGAGAGAGAGGGGGGTTGTGAGAGAGAGAGAGGGGAGCTGTGAGAGAGAGAGAGAGAGAGAGGGGCTGGGAAAGTAAGAGAGAGTGAGAGAGCGAAATGGAGAGAGAGTGAGGGGGAGAGAGAGACAGAGAGTGAGAGAGGGGCTGGGTAATCGCGGTGATCTGGTGTCGGGGGCGGCTGTCCTGGGCTGCTCAGATAAGCACGTCTCTGGGATGTAATTACCTGGCTGCGCGAGGGGACGGGAACGTGAACGATGGGCTTTTATTCTGGCGGGTTAATTTACGGCGACTCATCAACCTTTCGTCCCGGCGCTTTAATTAAGACTCTTATTCTGGCCTGACTGTCGAACGCGATAAAGTCGAATATTCTGACATCTGCAGAATGCAATGATGACTCTTACTCTGACATCTGCGGAATTCAATAAAGACTCTTATTGTGACATCTGCTGAATTCGATGAAGACTCTTATTGTGACATCTGTAGAAGACTCTTATTGTGGCATGACTGTGGAACATGGTGAAGACTTATGGTGACATGAATGTAAACATTGTAAAGACGCTTACAGAGGTGGAAGTCTGAACATTGTGGATTCTTTTGGAGAAACAATGGAGACTCTCATCCTTGTCAGCACGGATGATAAAGATGATGAAGAAAAGATGAAGGTTCTAAGTGAAGTGCAGCTGTGGGCACTTTCTGCCATATATTCCAGGAGAGCAGCTTAAAAAACAAAATACACTCTATGGCCTGAGGCAAGAGTGTGTGGCTCTCTGTCTACACGCGATACATCAAGTCTCGTACAAAGTCAACAGGGAAATCTCAGAATGTTGCTATTAAAGGAAAAAAATCCCTTAATGGTTACAGTAATCTGCTTCACCAGACCTTTAAACCTAATCATACAAGCATCTGTCCAAGCACACACTCACATGCGCACGCACACGCGCACACACACACACACACACACACACAGGGCTGGAGACTCACTGTTGATGATGGCGGTGGCCAGGATGGCAGCCATGCCGGCCTGCTGGGGGAGGAGGTGGATCTCAGGGTGTGGGGGCTCAGGCTCCTCCTCCTTCACTGGTGCACTGTGGGTCTCAGTGGGCGTGGGCTCCGGCAGCCTGGCCAATAAGCTGTCGCCCGCTTGGACTGCCTTAGTGACCTTACAGTACAGCTCCTCACCTGGGGAGGGACAGGGCACGGTGTGGGCGGGAAGCGTGGAGAGTGTAGTGTGTGCGGGTGTGGTTCAGTAGGGGTGTGGTTTGGGGGGGGGGGGGGGGGTAAATACCTTGACTGTAGATGGTGCAGTTGGCTTCTGAGTGGTTGGAGGTAACAGGAAGTCTCTTCAACCAGAGCTCTGTGTCTGTGCCAGTTAGAGTCAAGCCCGCTACCTGTGAACACACGTACACTTAAGAGTAAGTCCAGGTACCTGTTCTCTCTCTCTCACTCTCTCACTCACTCTCACACACTCACTCTTCCTCTAAGGGTCATCACAACCGGCACAACCTGACCAGGGAGGGAGCAGACACCTCTAACAGAATTCACTGGGCCGCGATGAAAAAGCAAAGATGCTAACTCAGCGTGAGCACCTCCTTCACTGGAAATGTCTCTGCAGCCTGTGCAGTGCGTCACTCTGTTCCAGACCCAGGCTGGTCTCATCAGCCATCTATTCAGACATCAAAAACCACTGATTCACAGGAAATGTGCCATGGTCATTCTTACATATACACACCTGTGAGTACTAGCACACTAGGAAGCTTGAGGTTTGCTAGCAAAACACGGTATTTCAATATCTGAAAAGCCGTAGTTTGTAAAATTACAAAAGCATAAAAAAACGTTGTTGAGTTTTCCATTGATTACTGGTTTTGCTTTAGAAATATGTATTATATACACGTATCATCATTAACCCTTTGAAGAGTAGGTTTTATGGAATGCTCTTTCAAAATTCAAAAGTCAGTGTTCTAGAACCTCTGCACTTACTTCAATTATCAGTAGTGATTGTTACATCGGCATTGGAATGTTCAGTGCAGAACATTCTAATAACATATTTGTGATCTTACACCTTAAACTAGTGTTGAAATGTCTGAAATTGAGAATCGAGAAAAGAATTGGGGGAGACAGACATCTAATTCTCTCCACGTGGCTTGGACTATCCAGTCTGTTACAGGAAGCAGGAAGTGGGCTTGACAGGAAGCAGGAAGTGTAGGTGAATTAGGTGGGGTCCTCTCCTGTGTGAGATATGAAGGAAACCTACAGCTCTACAGGAAATGAGGGGGGCGACTCCACCACGCTGGGAGTTATGTGCCTGTGGCGCCCTGCCCTGGACCTCCACTAGAGGGCAGCAGCCAGTCATCCGAAACCACGGCTCTCAGTACTGTGTGGTCAGGGGGGCGGGGCTTCATATTAAACCGAAAACCAAAAGAAAAAGAAATTCACAGACCTGAAAGTATGAACCCCTCCAGTCCAAAAGACCAGAGAATATAAATATATAAACCGTACGGTTCCCTGCGACTGAGGGGAAGAGGGGAGCTGGGGCGAGCCTGTGGAGGGCCGGGGGTTAAGGTTCAGTCTGTGGGCTGGCCGTGTTGTGTTTCATGGGGGGACACGCACTGATGGGGAGATAACGCTCCCATTGTTTTAATTTGAAACCCAATCTTCGGCCACGAGCACCGTGAGTTGCCGCTAATTTGAGTCAGGCTCATATAATGAGACTCTGGATTGTTATTTGAAGATGAAAGGGGGGGGGGTGTGGGTGTGGGTCTGACTGGCTTTGGACATAGTAATATACAAGGGAGAAACACACACACACACACTCTCACACACACACACAAACACATACACACATATGCATACGCATACACATACACACACACACACACACACACACACACACACACACACACAAACACACACAAACACATACATGCAGAAACACTCACTGACTTGCACAAACTTACGGACAATCTATACGGACACCTGAATGAAACATTCAAGTGCACACCTGCATTTACTGACAGAATGACTACACAGCTGCCTTTACTGATCACAGAATAACTTCAGATCTGTACTTACATACTGATCACAGAATAACTTCAGATCTGTACTTACATAGGATAAACTGTATAGAGACAAACTGCACAGAGACCATAGTAAAGCTTCTCTGGGCCCACAAATGCACAGAAATGCTCTGATCCTGAAACCATGAGAATCCACTGCTGCTCATGTACCTGCATGTGACCCCCAAAGCGGGAGAAAATGGTCCTTACCATCCTGATTCAACCCGGCTTTGAGATGCAGAGCCCTCACCAACCACTAGATGGCAGTTATCAAAAATGTGATTAAATGGAAACTCCTGCTGTGCATATGCGTGAGTGTGTGTGAGTGTGTGTGAGTGTGTGTGTGTGTGTGAGTGTGTGTGTGTGTGTGTGTGTGTGTGTGAGTGTGTGTGAGTGTGTGTGAGTGTGTGTGTGTGTGTGAGTGTGTGAATGCATAAACATAGGCAAAACAGCACTTGATCATCAAGTTAATTACTGCAGAACTTCCATGGTGTGGCACATTTTTTCAATGCCGCAAAAAGAACAAATTATTAACTGGCACAATACATTATAATAATTCACAAAGAATAGAAACAAACTGAAGCTGAACTCAAACTTTCCCTTTCATTCTCTCCCTTTCTCTCTTTCAGTCCCAAACACACGCACACTCACGCACACACGTACACGTACACACACACACACAGAAAGAGTAAATTCTTATCTATCCCGGTATGCATTGTGGTTTCTCCCACTGCTACAGTGGTACAAGAGGAAGAGAGGGAGGAGTTTCATACCCAGCCTGGCACTGAAAGTGCTATAAGCCCAGAGCTCAGCTCTCGTCCAGCCCCTCCTCCCTCATGAATATTAAACAGCACAGCCAGACTTTGATCTGCCAGGTCCCCACACTGCTGCTCTTGTGGCGCTAGGCTAGCAGATCTAATTATTCAGTCTGATGTTACAGTCCCCTCCATTCACACCACCCCCATTTCAGTGCCTCATACCAAGACCTCTGCCCTATTGGATAAATTATTGAAGAAAATCCAGCTGTCCAGTAAAATTCTAGCCTACAAATATAAAAATCTACAAGTTCAATAAAAGCTCACAGGGATAATAGACATGAGAGAAATAATAACCTACCTGTTGAATAAAAACACAGCAACTGACTCTGTTCAGGCCACCCCCCCCCACCCCCCTGCTGGTATGGGTACTACCAGGCTGTGATGTCACACACCATTCCAAGGCTGTTTGTACACAGCTTAACAACAGAAACAAAAACAACCTCAATTCTCTGCAAACATGTTCACACGCATGCACACTCCCAGACGCACATAAACGCGCAACTGTGGACACTCCCATGCATGCATACATACATACACACTCTTGCACACTCTCACACACAGATACGATACACGCACACACACAGATACACACACACACACACTGTCCCTCCCAGAAACCCCCCTCCTGCAGGTGCGCAGATACGCATGCAGATGGGATGTGTGGGTCTGAACGCGCGATGCTCAAACTGCAGATACGCATGCAGATGAGGTGTGTGGGTACGAACGCGCGATGCTCAAACAGCAGATAACCGCCTCGCAAACGCGTGCTGATGAGCACAGGAGATACAACGCAGCTCTCGCTCTCTCTCTCCTCTTCTGTCTCCTCCTTTTCCCTCTCTCCCTCCATCTCTCCGCTCTCTCTCTCCTCTTCTGTCTCCTCATTCTCCCTCTCTCCCTCCATCTCTCCGCTCTCTCTCTCCTCTTCTGTCTCCTCATTTTCCCTCTCTCCCTCCATCTCTCCGCTGTCTCTCTCCTCTTCTGTCCCCTCATTTTCCTCTCTCCTCCATCTCTCCACTCTCCCCTCCTCTTCTGTCTCCTCATTTTCCCTCTCTCCCTCCATCTCTCCACTCTCTTTCTCCTCTTCTGTCTCTCATTTCTCTCTCTCTCCTCTTCTGTCTCCTCATTCTCCCTCTCTCCCTCCATCTCTCCGCTCTCTCTCTCCTCTTCTGTCTCCTCATTTTCCCTCTCTCCCTCCATCTCTCCGCTGTCTCTCTCCTCTTCTGTCCCCTCATTTTCCCTCTCTCCCTCCATCTCTCCACTCTCTCTCTCCTCTTCTGTCTCCTCATTTTCCCTCTCTCCCTCCATCTCTCCACTCTCTTTCTCCTCTTCTGTCTCCTCATTTTCCCTCTCTCTCTCCTCTTCTGTCTCCTCATTCTCCCTCTCTCCCTCCATCTCTCCACTCTCTTTCTCCTCTTCTGTCTCCTCATTTTCCCTCTCTCTCTCCTCTTCTGTCTCCTCATTTTCCCTCTCTCTCCATCTCTCCGCTCTCTCTCTCCTCTTCTGTCTCCTCATTTTCCCTCTCTCTCCATCTCTCCGCTCTCTCTCTCCTCTTCTGTCTCTTCATTTTCCCTCTCTCTCGCCATCTCTCCGCTGTCTCACTCCTCCACTGTCCCCCTTTTCCCTCTCTTCCTCATCTCGGTCTTCTCTCCCTGTTTTTCCCCTCTCCCTATTTTTTCTCGCAGTTTTCCCTCTCTCCTTCGCTGTGTCCCTTTTTCCCCTCTCTCCCACCACGTTTTCCCTCTCTTTATTTCTCTCTTGGTCTCAGCTTTAGTAAAAATGGAAAGATGTATCATTTAACCGATGTAAGCCAAAGCAAACAGCAGTTTGTGTTTCATAAGAGAGACCACTGACCTTCACCGAGAGCAGGGCAACGAGACAGGAGACAGGAGACAGGGAGAGGGGGAGAGGACAGGGGCCAAGGCATCTCCCTCCCAAAATGGGAATCTGAAAGCTATGGGTGGTTGGTGTGATCTGCCGAGTTTTCCTGGAGACTATAGGGGATTAGGCAGTGTGCTTGTCTCCTTAAGAGGGAAAAAAGGCGTTTGGAGTGACAGCACTTTCAGTTCCTCTGCGGCCTCTGGACAAACTCACACGCGTGCGCTCACATGTACACTTAATACACGCACATGCGTACACACACAGACAAACACATGCAATCACACACGCATGCATGCACGCACACACACGCACAAACACACACACACACACAAGCACACACGCACACACATACACATACACATACACACACACACACACACACATACACGTACACACACTCTCTCTCTCTCTCTCACCTCTTCCTCCTGCCCTTCCCTCTGCGGCGCGCTGAGGCTCCGCCCACTGTACGGGCCCCAGGTGGCGTCGGGGGCCAGGTCCCTTCGGGCGAGGACCCTCCTGACCCCTCCCACATCGCTCAGGTGGAGTTCATCTGAAAGAGAGGAACAGGACAGAGTGTAGCACAGTGGGTAAGGAACTGGGCTTGTAACCGAAAGGTTGCAGGTTCGATTCCCGGGTAGGACACTGCTGTTGTACCCTTGAGCAAGGTACTTAACCGAAATTGCTTCAGTATATATCCAGCTGTATAAATGGATACAATGTAAAAATGCTATGTAAAAGTTGTGTAAGTCGCTCTGGATAAGAGCGTCTGGTAAATGCCTGTAATGTAACACCATCAGAAACACGCCTCCCCCAGCACACCGGACAGAGGGCCTCCTAAATGCGCAAATGTAACATTACGTTTGTTTTTGACCAACGCGCCCTGTGATTGGTTGAGCTCCTCTCTGGTTTCTGTGCGAAAAAAGGCGACGACATGCCGATCCCGCCCCCGACCCCACCATCACCACAGCGACGGGCCCATCCTACCACCTCCAAAAGCTGTTCTCTGATAGGCCAGTTTGTCCAACACTCATCTGTCCCCTGGGCACCGGCCACCACCAAAGACCCGCCACGCCCGAGACGACCGGCCTACCGGCAGCAAAGACCGAGGTCGGGCGGGCGAGGCATTTCTCTCCCTCTCTCTCCCTCTCTCTCTTTTTCTTCCTCCCCCTCTTCCTGCGGGTCGAAGTCCGCAGTCCTGCGGCCGATCAGCCTTCCGCTCGGGCGCTCTAATCTAATCGGCCCATCCGTGCCCTGTCCGCAGGCCGCCATTGGCCGGGCCTCGGTCACCTGACCCCCATTATCAATGGATTTCCCCAATCGCTGCCATCGGTAACCAAATTGTGCAAGGATAAAGGCGCTTGCCTTCGATAACGCAGTCGGCGCAGGGACACACAAATGCTCACGCGCGCGCACACACACGCACACACGCACACACACACACAGGTGGATGCGGTCTACATTGTAAGGTGTGTATGGTCGTACTGGGTTTCTCGCTCTTGCCCAACCAAACGCTCAATCCCACGCCGAGCCCTTTATCGATCCGGCCGCTCACCATGCAAACGCGCTCGCACGCACGGCCTCATGGGAGAAACGAGGCCTGTCGCCTCCTGAGCATGTGATTCACCCATCTGGGACATGCTCCGCCCCTCCCCCCCGCCCCTTCTGGAAATCAATTAGCCTGAGGGGGGTTTGGGGGGTTGGGGGGGGGGGCGCTGTTGCTATGGAGAGAGCGGATCACTGCGGAGGCATCGATCGCGTTTAACAGCCCCGCGCCGCGCCCCCCGCTAATGGAGGGGGTTTAACCCGCGGGCCCCACCTCTGCCTTCTCAACCCGCGCCGCGATTACCGCCGCGTCGCCACGGCGACGGCGTGCACGCAGAGAGGGGGGCGGGGCCTGCAGGTGAGCCCGCACCCTGAACGTGCACCAACACACCCGAACGCGGATGAGCACACCTCAGCGATCGAGAACACGCTCGGACACACCTGGACACTCCTGAATGTACGACCTCCGGTAAACCAAAAGTAACCTAGACAGTGGTGAATGTCGCGTGGTAACGACTGGTGTGCGAGAGATGAGCTTTTTTTACCGTTCAGCCACGTCTGAAAACCATGTCATCCCCGCTAATCAGCCAGGTGTGTAATCAAGCGAGTTCAAGAATCCCAAAAAAAAGGTGTGTGGAATTCTCAAAAGTGGCAACAAGAGACTATCGTCTTTTAACCAATGAGAAATCCCATTTTTTCCCGCTCAAAAACTCCGGAATGGTGAATAGCACCAAACACATTCGGTGCGATTTGCTCTGCGTTCGCGGAGCTGAGGGACAAACGCAAAAGCGCTCCCGCCGCACGGCAGTCCCGTCGTTCGAGCGAACGATCGTTTCCATTTCCCGCAGACGAAACGGCTGGCGAGCTAATCGGACGCCCGCCCGCCCGCCGGACTCTATCAATGACATTTAGCGCTGTTTACGGAAGCCCCTTTCAGAAACACGTGAGTTATTTGCCGTTTCGGACTCCGCTCTGAACTTTTATCTGCAAACGCTCGGCTCCTCTGGCCCCGATCGGGGCGCGTGGCCAAGTAAACAAAGCGGGATGAAATAATGAGATTCTGAAAAAGGTGCATTTGCATGGTTGTCATGGATACCATCGTAAAGATGGACGGATCTGAAGCAGTGCTGGAAGGTCCCCGCCCATGCTCTCCATTGGACCCTCCGCCCTCAGCACTGGCTCCTCCCCCTCCATGCTGACCGGTCACTCTGTAAGCTGACCCTTCCCATTGCTTGTGTGCAAGTGTGCATGTGTGTGAGTGTGTATGTGTCTGCGTGTGTGTGTGTGTGTGTTTTAGCTTGAGTGTTTCCCTTTCTCACACCGGTTCTCTCTCTACCTCATACACAAACTGAAAAAGAAACCTTCAGATACCTCTTTAATAATTAAAAATTTAATTTAAAAATTGTTTCCTGGCATTCTGGGCACAGACAGCGAAAAGAGGCTCTGGCCAAGCTCTTAGCAGCTGTACTACTGTATGTGACTGATTTCATTCATCCTTATCCAGTTCTCATGGAGAATGTTTCAGATGACCTACACGTGGTCAAAATGCGGTTCAAACTCTGCATGGGTCATGGTAGGAGGTGGGTAGGGTACAAGGGCAGGGTTTGGGGGATTATAACTTACAAGATGGTCAATTAAAGCACACCAGCTTGTTCCTGCTACCATGGTCACAGTGCGGTCTATAACAGTGTCTGTAACTGACAGCATG
Organism: Anguilla rostrata; assembly: GCF_018555375.3. NCBI lineage: Eukaryota > Metazoa > Chordata > Actinopteri > Anguilliformes > Anguillidae > Anguilla > Anguilla rostrata. Next base: position 9,820,299 of record NC_057948.1, read on the forward strand.
GTCACAGTGCGGTCTATAACAGTGTCTGTAACTGAGAGCACAGTGGTCCATATAGTGCTGTACTAAAACAGTGTCTGTAACTGACAGCATGGTCACAGTGCGGTCTATAACAGTGTCTGTAACTGACAGCATGGTCACAGTGCGGTCCATAATAGTGTCTGTAACTGACAGCAGCCACAGTGCAGTCTATGCCACTTGAATTAAACTGACATGAACTGAAAGGTAAACAAAGGAGTGACACCATGTCACAGGCAGAATGAAAGGAAGGGAAACGCTCCAGTCCTCCACTACTCAGTCACAGAGAGAGAGAGAGAGAGAGAGACAGAGAGGTGGGGGGGGCAGAGAGAGTGAGGAAGAGAGATAGTGATGGGGAGAGAGAGAAGAAGGAGAGAGAGAAAAAGACAGAGAGGGAGAGAGAGTGACAGAGAGAAACTGAGAGACTGAGACTGAAGAGAGCTGATTAGGAAACTCATTAGATTACCACACAGATCAATCCACCTGCTGCTTTTGTTGCTGAAATGACGGCGGAGAGCCTGCACTTCAGCGTGAGTCAGTGATCACAGGCAGTGAACTCCGTTCAGACCATCATCACACAGATACTGATCAGCCTGTGAGCGGACTGCTTATTCCTCACAGCTCATTACTGTGAGTCACACTGAACTGCAGCACCTCTTTACTCTGAACACCTCATAAGAGACACACACACACACACACCACCACACTCCACTACAGCACCCCACTACACACACACACACACACACACACACACGTCGACACACACACACACACGTACAGACGTGACCACACACACACACACACACACACAACACACAACACACACATACACACACACACACGTACAGAACACACACACACACACACACACACACACACACACTAACCACACACACACACACACACACAACACGCACACGAAACACACACACACACACACACACACACACACTCACGTACAGACACACACACACACACACACACACACACACACAAGGCACTCTCTCACACACACACACACACACACACACATACACAAACACAGACACACACACACACACACACACAGGCACTCTCTCACACACACACAGATCAATGAAGAGGACATGAACCACACAAACCGACAGCAGGGTAAAGCGACAGCTGCGCTCCGGGTCTTGTGCTGTGTGTATCTACCAGTCAATCAAACTTCAAAGAGTCCCCCCGCGCGCGACACACAAGCGTGCACAAGCACACACCTGGCACAGGGATTCACAAGCCGCACGCCCAGAACCCCGCGCGTCGCCTGGGAAACGCTCCCCTTGCTCTCCTGCCCAATACTCCTGCTCCTCCTCTATGGACCAGTGAACCAGGTAAGGTCCCACAGGAGGGAAATACTTTTTCCCGCAAAAGAAAACACACTATTTCCCCTGATCTGTAGCTTATTCTTCTGTCTAGTTGGCTTTGCAGAGGTTAGGTCTGAACAGTGTTCACTGTGTGAACTAAACTGTGTTCTTGGCAAGAAATAGCTGTACAAATTAAGTATTGTGCCTTACTGAACCTGTGTTTAGCAGTTGTCTATGACCATGAAATGCACTTTTTGTACGTCGCTTTGGATAAAAGCGTCTGCCAAATAAATGTAATGCAATGTTATCTAACAACCGTCATGAGCACTTTTGCCAAAGGCGTCAGCTTTGCTCTCGAATCCGTCCTGCAGATTTAGGTGAGGCACAATCTGACACTATATTAGGTCTATTAAGGAATAAGCCTATAACAGGCACAGTCACAAACACTACAGCAGGTATATTAAGGAATAAGCCTGTAACAGGCACAGTCACAAACACTACAGCAGGTATATTAAGGAATAAGCCTATAACAGGCACAGTCACAAACACTACAGCAGGTCTATTAAGGAATAAGCCTATAACAGGCACAGTCACAAACACTACAGCAGGTATATTAAGGAATAAGCCTATAACAGGCACGGTCACAAACACTACAGCAGGTCTATTAAGGAGAAACACAATAGCAGGAGCCGTAATTTAGTTGTCCGCATGTCATCGCTCTCTAGTGACCCCCGCTGGCCGATCGGGTGCCTGCGGACTGCGTACCAAAGCCGCGTGTGAAAGGTGTTCAGCTATCACTTCCTCAGGTGCTACAGCACCAGAGGAAGTTCAGCTCAGTTTCTGCAGAGTAACTATTGGCAGCAATCTACAAAGCTACAGATCATTTCCATTCACCAAGAGACAGGGTCGGGGTGATCGGCAGTTTGGCTTAAAAGGAAGTTAACAGAACAGTAAACAAACACTTCCTTTTCATGATAATATGCGAATTGTTTGCACGTACATGAATGAAACAATAAAATACTACGAGTGAACGGTTATGTGTTTTAATGGGGAGCAATTTGATTGCCTGATTTGCATTCCCCTCACAGGGTCACTCACAGTCCCAGCTCTGCCTATCGGAGAAAGAGTTCCTAAACGTTTAAAAACGACTTACTCACACAAACAACACTGCTTATTCTTGCATTTCTTCCATTATCGTTGGTGCAGCTATTATCATAATAATAAAAGTATGTGTGTGTGTGTGTGGGGGGGGGGGGGGGGGTGCGGGGTCTGGAGCAGGAGTCTAGAGTATGGAGGGATCATTGCGTCGCTCGTTTTCATAAGAGAGTTTTCAGCCAAAAGAAAAGAAAAATATCTACCCCCTCCAGCCAGCAAGGTCAGTTTGGAGATAATTTCTCCCCTTCATAATTTATTTGCCTATCGCGCGTTATGACACGGTAGAGATTAAAAGCCATTTTGCCGTATCAGACTGCCCCGCCCGTTCCCAAAACTTGCACGCCAATTGGCCGCCATTTAGAGCGACGATCTACCGTGGTTTTCGATATCGTTTCGGTTTTAGCGTGAGCCTTTAAATCAATTTTCAGTTTTTATGCGCTATGAAGGATATACTGCACGCATGAGCTTCTGATGACCTTCCGGCTGTACAATCAACGATTGGTCTAGGGGCATTCAGGGTTATGTGGTCTAAAGCAAGAAAATACACATCAGGTCACTTCACAGCAGCTTGCACTGTTTCCAGAGGATGTACATGCGCATATTAAACAATTATTCTTCAAAAACAATCGCAGTCAAACCTGTTATTGAATGAAACTGCTTCCTGTGACGCACGCAGCTGCACTCGAGGAAGCTGAGTCTCTGTTTCCTACAGCAACATTACTACATGTGAGGAGCGACAGATTACTTCAAGAGAGAGAAGACAATGACACAACAACGAATCAGCAGGACTTAGGGGCCACAACAGCTTTCAACAGCAATATGCATTTTCAAATTTAAAAAATTGAAATGCTCAACTGTGGTGAAAGTAAACAATGGAAAACCTCATAGTGGCTAGCCAGCTTACTACTGGCACAATACCTTTTTAATGCTAGCTCTACTGTGCATTCCTGCTATTCTTTACTCAGCTAAAATGTAATTAATTACACTAAAACTGTAATACTTTCATAACAATGATATGATATCAATTAGTTTTTTTATGGGGTCTATGATTAGCATAGCAATGAATTCAGTAGATTCTTACATTATGTTCCAATTTACAAGCATCTTTAAAAAATCCACAAATAAAGACACAAAGAGATAAATAAATATCCCCACTAGCACTTTTAAAACTGCGCTAACACCATTAAAACTGGAGAATTCGGCAGAACAGAATGTTCCGGTCCGAACCAGGAAAGTGACAATATCCGTCATATCCATCCATTACAGATAAAACCTGTTTTAATCGGTTATAATACAGCAGTGGTGTCAATAAGAAAAATTCATATGTACAATCTACTAAATAATACAAAACAAATTTCAGAATATGAAAAATATCTCAGTATTTGCTTGATAAATAAGAGCAAACTTTAATAGATAATACCAAAATCTATGAATAAATACATCAAAATGATCTACTATGAAATTAGTGAATTTGGTTAACTGATATTTTAATGAACATTTACTTGAGTGAAAAGAGAATCAAATGTAATTGGTCAATTTAAACAAATTGTGAAATAGCAAAACGACGAAACTTAAAAATAAAATAAAAAATTTAAAAAAAAAGTTTTGGAGTTTCAAAGAAACCAGGAAGGAACAGGATTAAATTCAGAGAGAGAAACCCGCAACGGGCAGGCAAGAAAAGGCTCTGTATGAAGTGTGTGTGTGTGTGTGTTGACAGAGAGGTGAGGAGTGGAGTGGGGGCGGGAGGGGGGGGTTGTGACGATAAGAAAAACATTCCGACTGGTCAAAGTTTCCCTTTTGCCAATCACACTCCTGATAAAGCCAGCCTGGGCCAGTGCTGATAGAAGGGCTATCTCCTTCTTTCTCTCCCTCCCCCTCTCTCTCTCCCTCCCTCCCTAACTCAGTCTCCATCTTCCCCTCCCGCCCTCACCCTCTCCTTTGGCAGGAGAAAGACCATCGCACTAACATCACTGCGCTGCCATCGACCAGAAGGCACACGGCAATTAATATCTCCGCGGCATTAATATCTCTGCCACACAGCAATTAATGCCTCCCCGTTTACTATTACTGAAAACGGCTGGGCTCTCCCGATAACGAACGCATTCTGAACATCAATTAAAACACGCCCACAAACTTCTAATCCACATAAAACTCGAAAAGACATTTTTAAGATGAAGCGGCAGCAATCGGCCAGCGTTTTCTAACGCAGGGAACAAAGGAAAATAAACATCGCAGCAATAAACCGCGAGGTAAAGATGTTTCTGCGCTTTTCACCACTGTGAGCATTAATCACGCTACACGCCACTGCTTCGACAGTGCTTTTGAATACAGACACAATTAGCTCGTACTTACTGCAACTGTGCTCCGACGCGCAAACTCACAATGCAAATGCACGCGCACGCAAACACACTCACACATCACATTAAAAAACTGGTTTTAAATCAATGACAGGTATTGTACATATATGTCCTTTTTGAAAATATTCTGAAATATATTTCACAAAGCTGTATTTTATATATATATATATATATATATATATATATATATATATATATAATACATTATATATACCTGAAAGTAGCAATCATTTGTATACGTGTCAATCACGTTCATTAAGTGTTGCAATATCTGGAGAGTATATTTTATATCAATACATTTCAGTGTATTTTGGTTAGGTCCAGCCCTCCAAGACTGATTTATTAAAATACGTCAGCCTGTCAGTAAAAGCCTTATGTAAATTCAGTTGATTTTGGGCGACACCCCAAAGAGCAACAGTGCTTAGTCCTGTGGGCACACCCACCCACACACGCAGGCTGTGGGAACACGTTGCAGCAAAAGTCCAGAAAGATCATTCAACGGGGCACTTTCAAACACTGTACACGAAGGTACCAAAGACCACCGACAGTTAGAATGAGATCACCGGGTATTTCACTCTGAAACCACAAGGAGGAGTCAAAAAAAAGGCCAATACACACATATATAATTAATTATACTAACTTATGAACCACAGATTTAGAAGACGAGGGAAAAGTTCATTGTTAGCATTTAGCAGACGCTCTTATCCAGAGGGACTAACATGAGTTTTACAAAGCATCCATTTATACAGCTGGATGCATGCTGAAGCAATTCTGGTTAAGTACCTTAGGCACAATAGCAGTGCCCTACCTGGGAATCCAACTGGAAATGTCTGGGTTACAAACTCAGCTTCCTAAACATACTACACTGCCACTCCATCCCAATATTACATTACAGGCAATTAGCAGACACTTACACAACTTTTCACATAGCATTCACATTGTATCCATTTAAACACCTGGATATATAACTGAAGCAATGCAGGTTAAGTACCTTGCTCAAGGATACAACACTCCATCCCAACAACATCCCAGTCTGATGCAGAGTGGAGCTGGGAGTGGAGAAAGTTTCAAGAACACAGGACTGCGACAAACTGTGCCAGGGAACAGAACACAGGACTGCAACAAACTGTGCCAGAGAACAGGGAACAGAACACAGGACGGCAACAAACAGTGCCAGGGAACAGGGAACAGAACACAGGATTGGAACAAACTGTGCCAGGGAACAGAACAGAACACAGGACTGCAACAAACTGTGCCAGAGAACAGGGAACAGAACACAGGACTGCAACAAACTGTGCCAGGGAACAGAATAGAACACAGGACTGAAACAAGCTGTGCCAGGGAACAGCACACAGGACTGCACCAAACTGTGCTAGAGAACAGGGAACAGGGATACTATGTTTGCAGGCCACATTCATACAGTGGGCGAGTGGCGGGTGGCCAATATGTCCACAGAGCCCACACACCACTCACTCATGCCAACGGGCAACCGAGAGTCTCCAACTGGCCTCCTGTCTGGGGACTGTGGAAGGTAACTGGAGTACCCAGAAAAAATGGGGGAGAACATGCAAACTCCACACAGGAAAGCAACAGTGCTATTCACTGCACCACCCAAATACGGAAAGCGAGAGTGTGAAATACAGAATACAACTATGTGCCTTTAAGATTTTACACTAAACTCTAGTCTCTAAAATAAGGGCCAAATATATGATGAATTAAAATCTTTTCTCGGCAGCAGTGAAGTGGCTAAAAAGAATATGAAGCCCATTAGACCCATCATTTATTAATGAATGATTAACGATTATGATTAAATCATTCATTCCACCAGTTTCAGGTGGACCCATTGTGTCTGAGTCACTTAATGGGAATATTTCAGAATGTGTTCATTCTTCATTGAAACCTTGAGGACAAAATCTCACTTCTACAGATGTGATACCGGTGATATGCTCCAGGATGTACAATCCTGGCGACTGTGGAACTACGCATGCTGGGATACAGAAAGTCTTTACGCAAACAAACCTCACACAGGGGTTTACTCTTTATTGTGGTACGTTCTAGAAAAACAGAGACTTGAAACATGTTGAGTGAATTGGGCAGCTAGCTGAAATAGCACTGAAACAGAACTCATTTATGCATAGGAATGAGTTTGTTTTTTTTAATCTCTGACACAGCAATGAGGTCTACCATAAACCCTAATGTGGCTGGCCTATTTGTTTGAAGATGATGTGCTATATTCACAGATTGTCTATTTACAATACATTAAGGTACGGTGATGTTATCTCTAAGACATTTTCTTTATATAGACAGGCAATGACCAACAACTTCTAGATTTCCAAAATTATCTAGCAGCATCAACCATTTGATAATCACTACAACAGTCAGTTAATCAATGTTTCGATATTTTAATCATTGAAGAAGGTGGGCAAACTCATAACAGACCTGTATTATAAACTGACCAACACGATCCTAATGCTTAGGGCAGACAGTTTCCGCCCTACTCTCCTGGAGAAGAGTTTACCTGTCAGCAAATTTCACAGAATCCGTAAGATATGCAAGACCCAGAGAACGGGGATGCAGAGAGGATTAGCCACTTCAAACAGAACGAAGGGCAGGGAGCACAAGACGGCTCCAGGTTATCTCCTGCAGCGCTAGGGCTTCCCCCCACTGGGTAACACATTTAAAAAGATTATCGGAAAACGCCGGAACATCCTTGACACGGATCCGCCCCTCGAGGGCACTTCTAAGGATGCCTCCATGCCTTGGTCTTCAGAGACAATGGAATGCGAAAGACACGCTAGCCAGAGCAGGTTAGCCTCCACACAACAGGGGAGAACACTATAGCCGCGTTTCCACCGCAGGAACTATACCCCGGAACTAGGAACCTTTTGAGGAACTCAGTGCGTTTCCACCGCAGGAACTAGGGTCTAAATTTAGTTCTGGGGGCTTTGTTTTACCCCCCAAAACGTTCCTGCTCGGGGGGTAGTACTTTCCGAAAGTACAGGAACCTTTTGGGTGGAGCTGGCAGCGCTGAACATTTCTGATTGGTCGAGTACTCGTAGCATTTGTGTTGTATTTATTTTCCGCCATTACCCGCCATGTTTGAAAATATGCAGCGGCAAACCAATTTATTTTCATAATAACTTCAAATCAAACTTGTATGTTATGCGGCGCAGTAGCCTACTTTTGGTTATAACCTGTCAACGTCTTGGAATTATAACGTGTGCTCTTCTGTTCTTTTCTTGCTTTAGTATTCGTTTTATAAAATGCTAAGCATTCGTGCTGGGACAGCATATTACGTAGGCTACCAAAACATTCAAACGGATTAATTCGGTTGCTGAATATTTTCTTCCGGATTTTCTTTGTTAGCCCGTTGTAATTGACTCAAAACGTTCGATACAGTTATGTGAGGTATGCGGTAGTTCTGCATAATTAACATTGGTGATACAGTACAAGCAAACTGGAAATCACCTTCCGCACTTTTTATCCGGGTAAAATAACAGGTTAATTCTAGTAATCTTCGCTTTAGCTTTTTCAGACTGCCGTAATTTTACTCAATTTTACTGCCATTTTTCAATTCCACGAAAAGACCAGGAAGACTATGGACTCATTTATGGTGCATGGTTCGCATCTGGAGGGCACACTTCGCTGCTCGGCTAGCAGTAACTTCGAAGGAAAGCAAACGGTGGTTGTACCACTACTAATTTACACGCAAGTCCGAGTTTTCGTTCTATTCTTGTCATTTTGCGATTAGCCTATATGGAATTGACGACGAGAAAGTAATAAAACAGCAAATTGTTTACAACGTGTGCATGTTTTCTGCTGTTAATGAATGTGTTTGAGAGGATATATGAAAATCAATAAATACAAAAGTAACCATATATAGTCATTGTTGATAACCCGTTGTATATAAGTGGAATAAACACCTCCGGGCTGTCCCGGTTATTAGAAAATAATGTAGGCTACTTCGGTGGTAGTATGGGGATACAGAAGAAATCATATGACAGATGGACCGACGACAACGTCAGTGGGCTAATTTGCCTAATCTTCGCGGTACTTTAGACCCCGGTGGAAACGCAGACAACCATTGGCTGAAGGAACCTTTTAGTTCCTGGTAAAGTAGTTCCTGGGACTGAAAGTTCCGGGTAATTTTGGTGGAAACGCGGCTTATGATAACATTCACTCTAACACAGGTGTCGAGGTTCATACAAAGGGGGAAATTAGCTGGACTTGCATTTAGGTGATATACCTGCTTTAAAATCCTTGTCACGTAGCATACCTGAGCAAAACTAGCGGACCGGTAAAAATTTGAATCGGGGGGCGCCTGAGTAATATTGGGACAGGTGACATGAGAAGATCAGTCGCAGGCCATTTAACGAGGAACAATCAGCCTGAGGTCTCTACCCTAAATTACCAGAGTGTCGGACGAGTCCGTTTACCATGCAGGCGAGCAGGCACTAAGAATCTGCTCCTCTGCAGCAAGACCTTGCAGATACCATTTCACCAACCACAACCCCCTGAAGGTCTCCATGAGGAACATGACATGAAGCCATACTGGTGGAAATATGCCTAATGTCTGCATTAGAAAATTCTATTTGTAAGTGCAAGGAGACAAGATTATTACACATCTTTTTTGTTGTTCTCTTTTTTCACACAGTGTTCGCCCGGGTTAATCATTCCTTATGCAAGATAAGGAATAATATTGCTATTTTGACTGATGACCTCTGCGCATTCGACCACATTTTCTATACCGTGTCCAAGCACCCATGCATGGTGTTGCATATGTATGTGTATACACATACATAAATACAAATACATACATACGTACAGAGCTGCGCGTCTCCAGTGCCTGCGGGACCCTGAGGATGCAGTGCTTAAGATGGGCCCGCGTGAAACTGCACAACTCATACCGATGAAGATGCTCACCTGGGCCGTCCCAGTAAGACTCCGCCTCCTCCTCTTCCTCCTTACAGCTGAGGGGCGGGCTCTCCTCCTCTTCCTCCCGGCCAGGTGCGGCAGGCGTGCCCGCCGTATCGGGGGACCCGGGCCCTGCGGGGGCTGGGAGGGTGCACGTATTCTGTGAGCGAGGGTGTGTGACTGGACACACTCAACCCAAACGGCTCAATTTTTAAAAATCCACTTTCTCACTGTAATGGGTTTCTGGAAGGAAGGAAAACCCAGAAAGGGCAGGAGCAGAGAAACGGAAGAACTGCGCAGGAAGGGAATGCGTGCATGTGTGTATGTGTGTATTGTGTGTATCGTGTGTACCGTGTATATTGATGTACAAGCGGTCAGTGTTTGTCTCCGTTTATGCTAGAGTGTGTGTGCGTGCCTGCGTGCATGTGTACGCGTGTGTGTGTGTGTGTGTAAGTGCAGTTCATTGTCAGCACAGTGCAGCTGTTCAACAGAGATGAGTGCTTCTCTCCCCCAGTCTCAGGTTGTGCAGTACTTGTGCTCTCAGTATCATAGCAACATGGTATTTCTGAATTACAGCTGGAACCCCCCCACCCAGTCCGTTCACCCCTCCTGGCCCCGCTGACACCCCAGCTGCGCGCACAAAGGCCGTGTTTGCTCACGCCAGGGGCCCCGATAACGGGTGCCGGCCCCGATCGATCGGCGTCATAAACGCGGGGCCCATGGGGCCCTGCTGCCGCCGGCTGTCATTAACGCCGCCGACGGCGATGAGATCGACATCGCCGAAGCGCCCGCGCCACTCCAGCCATTGGACGGATTGATTGGTGGGAGGAGTCCGGATAACAGCAGTTACTGGGCTTAATATTATCGGCGGTATCACCTGCGAGATCTGAGAGATCTGGCAGGTATCTGGAGTCAGACTTTGTGCCCCCCCCCGTCTCCCTCTATCTGATAACCGCACACCTCCCCCCCACCTCACACGCACACACACGCACACCTGCAGGGCAAAGTTACATTAACCCCAACTTCACTTCACAACTCCAGCATCAAACTCACACTGTTTCTCATGGCAGGGTCGGGGGAGGGTTGTGTATGCGTGTTAGAATGTGTGCGTCTAAGTGTTTGTGTGTGTGCACGTGTGCTTGAGAGAGAGAGAGAGAGATAGAAAGTGTGTGTGTGTGTGTGTGTGTGTACTACGGCAGTTTCCAAGGAATTTTACCCCCATCAGGAACGCTCTTAAAAACAGAAGCCGTTTATCAAACACACTAAAGATTTGCTTCTTAACGACAAAATAATACGACCTGTTGATAAGGAAATCTATGCAAATGTGGAGAGATGACCAATTAATGGCCGGTAGCGGCTCTGTCGCGACGTGAGGGCGGAGTCGGTCGAGCGGACGTGCCCCGCCCCCCCCCGCCCCAGCAGCAAACTCACCTTCACAATTCAGAGCCGGTTCGCGCGAAGGGCTGGAGTCGCACTCCGCAGAGTCTTCCTGTTCCGAGGCTCCGCCCTCATCCTCCGATAGGCTGAGGTCATCAGGTGGGCGGTCATCCCCTTCCTCCAAGTCTCCCAGGGAACCTTCAGAGGACAAATTGAGAACTGACTTTGCTCTAGCAAGACAAAAAGATATGCTGGCAACCAGACACACTCAAACACCCACAAGTGTGAATGACAAACTATGTCCATCATATATGGAAAAGGGACTTGCCATATTATACTAACAGGACTAATGTTTGTAGAGTTCTTCGTCTTCATAACTGGTCAATTTTTTATCCCTTGAATTGGTCAATTGTACAAAATTAAAAAATATAAAAATCTTATTTTTACACATTCAAACTAATAGGTTTAAAATGTATGCAGACTGTGCAATGTAGGATTCAACATTTCTGTTATTACAATACATCATTACAATACACATCATAATAATACACATCAGGCTGATCCAAGTTCGGATTGTTACAGAAATGACAACGTTACGAATATTAAAAATACATGTGCGCCAGCAGCTTGACAGAAAAGATTAATCTAATTTTTATGAGAACGAAAAAGGGAAGGGAAACAACGACCAAACGAGTGTGCGAGGCACCCGCGTCTTTTCACTCGCCTCATCGCTTCCTTTTATATATTTTTAAGCCGCTTTGTTTCGCTTGTGTACCTCAGTCGCTATCACAGAAAAAAACGCAGGAAAGACGCTCTCCCTGAAAGCGCGCTATCTTCAGTGCCGCCAGTCATAGAATGTTGCGGTTCAGGCACGAGGAGGATCCAGACAACAGCGCTTCGTGAGGCAATTACAGTTTTATGCGTCCAGTCCCTTTGTACAATTGATCACAACAAACCACGCAGAACAGAAAACCATATCAAATACATATACGAGGTGGAAAAACAAAAGTTTACATAAACGGTTTCTTCACAGAAGAAAAACTGGAATAAATGAAATGAACTGAAGCTGTAATTTAACGGTGGTTTTGCTAATTAATTTTCTTTAAGTTCTGACGAATAAGTCAGCATCGTTCCAAGATAAAGCCTTGACTGGAGGCGTATACATTTACGCTCCTAGAACAAAGAGGCCTGTAATCTATACAATGTGAACAACAATACGCGTGAATAGAAAACCTTGTAGAGAAGGGAAATGCAATTTCTCTAATTCTGTTAATTTTACTTCCAAAGCAATTAAAAAGAAGCCGGAGATAATGCTTGGAAACAATCGCCGCCTTACAAACTGTTTCTGTCTTTATAAATGAAACATCTTCAGGCTCATTTTGACTTCCATGCCTGCATGGCTCAATGCAATTTCAGATAAAATTAACATCGTTAGATTTGGAACTTAATAAAATGGGAGTGAGAGAAAATGGAAAAAAAGATGGATCCGGGTCAGAATATTTTTAGAATTACGAAGCTCCAGCCTTGGTTAGATGTAATTTTCAGTATCTGTGCAGACATTTTCAGACAATTAATTTTCCTTTAATCATATCTGTACAAAGGGACCTCTCTGTTTAAAATTGTAATTATATTTCACGCTTAAATTGTAAGTTTGAATAATGATTTTCTCTCTCTTCGGTGTCCTGTTTTAGAAACTCACTGGCTGCATTATTCTTCCCCAGGCTACAGGCACAGGAAACAGTCTCCCATTGTAGCGGAAAACTGCCCACAGGAAGCTCCGGTCACATGACACAAGCTCCATAACCAGCGTCGGTCAGATACAGTAACACAGGAACACACGTGCCCCACACACGCGCGCACAAACAAACAGGCATGCACACACGCACAGGTGTGCACATACACACATGCACACGCGCACACACACCCACGTACAAACACACATGCGCGCACACACGCACGCACAGGCACACCCACATACACACACACACACAAGGAAGGTGTGTAGGGTGTAATGCATAGGGTGCAAGTTGTAGAGTGTACAGCATAGGGTGCAGAATGTAGTGTGAGGGCTGTAGAGCTGTGTAGTGGGAAGGTGCGGGGTGTAGGGAGTAATGTGTGGGGGTCTCGTTAGCCAATCGGTGAGTCAATTAATAATTAATAAATAGTCATGAACTGGAGTTGGACATCCCTGGTGTAAAGAATGTAATGTCTGGGATGTAATGCATAGGGTGTAGTGTGTAGGGGTTGTGTCTGAGATGTAGTGTAAAGGGTGCAGTGTGTAAGGGTTGTGTGTGAGGTTTAGTGTACTGTGTAGGGGTTGTGTGTGAGCTGTAGTGTAGGGTTGTGTGTAGGGTACAGTGCATAGGGTATGGGGTGTAGGATATAGTGCATAGGGTGCAGTGTGTGAGATGTAGTGCATAAGGTGCAGTGTGTAGGATATAGTGCATAGGGTGCAGTGTGTGAGATGTAGTGTATAAGGTGCAGTGTGTGGGATGTAGTGTATAGGGTGCAGTGTGTAGGACATAGTGCATAGGGTGCAGTGTGTGAGATGTAGTGTATAAGGTGCAGTGTGTGAGATGTAGTGTATAGGGTGCAGTGTGTAGGATATAGTGCATAGGGTGCAGTGTGTGAGACGTAGTACATAAAGCACTGGGACCTGCTGAGACAGACTCCTGTTTGTGTTTGTCGACTACATAAATAAGGTCCCACCAACCTGACGATAAGAGCAGACGCCACAGAGGAAGAGCGTCACCGCCATTCAGACAAGCAGCACGCAGGTGGACATTAGATTTTCAACAGAAAAACAGGAGTTCTCTTCATCTTCCCTTCTCCTTCTCACATTTTACCTCTCCCTCGCTCTCTCTCTCTCTCTCTCTCCCTCTCCCTCTCTCTCGGAGCCGAGCGGCTGAGAGCAGTCCCGCTTTATCGGAAGCGGCAGACAGCGCTCCGGCCCGATCTGTCTCCTCTTCATTAAGCAAATGCGCCGGCGTGGAAATGAAAACATAATAGCTATTTGATTTCCGCGGAGATATTTTGCATATTGGTCGGGCGCCGATAGCGGAATTTCATCAACTCCCGTTTTTCTTGCCCTGCTTTTTTTTTCTTTAAAAAAAAAAAAAAAACAGAATTACGGGACAGGAGCTTCGGATGGATCGAGGGAGACAAGGCGGTTCCCCTGTGAAAGACGCTCAAGCATTAAACACCCCCCCCACCCCCGGGAGATAAGGGGGGGAGGGAGAGACGTAAAGAGTTCACCATGATTTAGCCGGACCGCGCTAATGGGAGACGGCACAGAGGAAGTTAGCTCCTCAACCAGCAGGTCCCGACTCGCGCAACGGGCTGAGGGAGAGAGGAAGAGAGACAGAGGAGAGAGAGAAGAGGAGAGAGAGGAGGGGAGGGAGAGAGAGGGAGGGAGAGAGAGGGAGAGGGAGAGGAGGGAGAAGAGGGGAGAAGAGGGAAAGGAGAGAGGAGAGGGAGATGGGGATGGAGAAAGAGGGAGAGGAGGGCGGGGAGAGAGAGAGGAGGAGGAGGGGAGAGAGGAGGGAGAAGAGGGGAGGAGAGGAGGGAGGGAGAGAGAGAGAGGAGGTGAGGAGAGAGAGAGGAGTGGAGGAGGAGAGGGATGGAGGGGGAGGGGTTGTGAGATGCACCGTAGAGACAAGGTGGTTAGATCCCGTGCGATTAATATCACCGTGGAAACATTCAGACACGGTTATTGGGAAAGCATTCAGCTTCTAATACGACTAAGAATCCAAAAAGAGGATCATAGTAATGTGGGAGGTATGGGCAGGGGAAAAGTGTGTGTGTGCGTGTGTGTGCGTGTTTGTGCGTGCGTGTGTGTGTGTGTGTTTGTGCGCACGTGTTCACAAACCAAAAGACTCACCTCACTTTCACACAGAGCCAGAACTCAATGATGTCATGAACACAAATGATCTCACAAGAGACCCGTCCCCACAGCCCCACATCAACATCCAATCATCTTTGAGCCGGCACTGCCCGCAGCCCCTAGACCCCGCCCCATTTCCACACTAATCTCAAGTCTCTACTGACCACAGTCCCTCCCACCTCAGTCTGGCCTTCACTGCTCTCTTATCCACCAGTGACCCTGAGACCCAGAGCTCAGGCATGTCAGAGACTAAACAGAGTCTGAACAAGACACACACACACACACACACACACACACACACACACACACACAGACTCTCTCTCTCTCACACACACACAAGCAGACTCTCTCTCACACACACACACACACACAAGCAGACTCTCTCTCTCACACACACACACACAAGCAGACTCTCTCTCTCTCACACACACACACACAAGCAGACTCTCTCTCTCTCTCACACACACACACAGACACACCAACACAAAGCACTCTCTCTCTCTCTCTCACACACACACACACAAGCAGACTCTCTCTCACACACACACACACACAAACAGACTCTCTCACACACACACACACACAGACGCACAAACACACACAAAGATACACATAGAAAAGTGCAGTGCAGTTGAGAGAGCTGTTGTGTGTCTCTGCTGTGAGTGCACCGAGGTCAGAGCTCCTGAGTGGGACAAAAAGTCACCTCACCCCCAGGGCCGAACCCGAGGAGCAGCCAAAACCAGCCTGGAACCCACAACCAAAACCTACAACGAGCCCACAACCAAAACCAACAACGAGCCCACAACCAAAACCAGCCTGGAACCCACAACCAAAACCAGCCTGGAACCCACAACCAAAACCTACAACGAGCCCACAACCAAAACCAACAACGAGCCCACAACCAAAACCAGCCTGGAACCCACAACCAAAACCAGCCTGGAACCCACAACCAAAACCAACAACGAGCCCACAACCAAAACCAGCCTGGAACCCACAACCAAAACCAGCCTGGAACCCACAACCAAAACCAGCCTGGAACCCACAACCAAAACCAACAACGAGCCCACAACCAAAACCAGCCTGGAACCCACAACCAAAACCTAAACGAGCCCACAACCAAAACCAACAACGAGCCCACAACCAAAACCAGCCTGGAACCCACAACCAAAACCAGCCTGGAACCCACAACCAAAACCAACAACGAGCCCACAACCAAAACCAGCCTGGAACCCACAACCAAAACCAGCCTGGAACCCACAACCAAAACCAGCCTGGAACCCACAACCAAAACCAGCCTGGAACCCACAACCAAAACCAGCCTGGAACCCACAACCAAAACCAGCCTGGAACCCACAACCAAAACCAACAAGGAGCCCACAACCAAAACCAACAAGGAGCCCACAACCAAAACCAACAAGGAGCCCACAACCAAAAGGAGTCACATTAATCACACAAATATTTTCTGAATTTATGGTGAAAGTTTGTATTTGTGTTTCACCTGTGTGTGTGTGTGCGTGTGTGTGTTTGCGCGTGTGCGTGCACAAAACATCTTGCCTGAAGCTTGACCTTACAACTACTGAAAATGTTATGGCTTAACAGTAGCTCCCAAAAGCACACAAACACTATGCACTATGATGGGGCTCTAGGCCACACCCAGGACCCCGCCCACAGAGTCAAAGCTCCGCCCCCAGCCCAGCCCCCTTTCTTCGCTTACCCGCACACCGTACAGCGCATTGGTACAACTGAAATATTGCGCAGAGCCGCGTATCGGTGATGACTGGCTAGCGTGGTTTTGAATGCGTGGGTGGCTAACGACGCAGACCGAACATATTTACTGGCTGAAGGAGCCGTTAGTCCGCGGGTCAGGAAAGAGGCAAAGGCCTTCGTGCGGCTGCAGATGATTTTAATATCAGACTGTGTGGACGGCTGACAGCATTTAAGGCCGGGCCGAGCTGGTAGTACCTATCTGTAATTAGTAACCGCGCTTTATCACTGATAAGATAAACTCGCGCTGACCTTTACATTGGTCTCCATGGAAACGGGCCCTTTCTTCCCCCCCCCTCATGTTATTTTAGTGATTAAACAGCAAATAGCAGAGAGATGTGTGGAACTGATAGAGATGATTAATCATGTTAATAATAGTGTCTGGTCGAAAGGGGGGGGTGGGGGGGGGTGGCAGGGTGTCATAGAGTTCTTTAACTAGACTTTGCCTTTCTTGACTTTGCTGAGGAAGATGAAACAAAATGAGGTGAAACCGAGAAAGATTATGACGACGGTCGCGATAGACCGAGAGGTCCTCAGATGAAACAGCGCATTAATGTCCCATCCACCAGCGCGTTCCCTAATTTTAACTGACGTATTTATAACCGCAAAGTTCCCTTCGGTTTAAACCGTGCGCTTGTGAGCTCATTTAAATAAACCGCGGTCAAACGTGCGCAAGTGGAGTATCGCACTTGCCCCAGAGCACCTGGGAGATTTCCCACAGTACGCTTTGGCAAGCGGTGTCAGTAACCATGGCGATGTCCCACGGAGTCTGGGCAGGAGAGGGAGTGTGTGAGAGAGCTGCGCTTCTCACCCTTGTCGCTCTCCGCCGTAACTTCTGAGCAAGTTCAAACTGCGGAAAATCTTTCCGGATGAGTACTTGATGCACCAGAAAAACCTGCTTATTTATATCAGTACACTATATGTAACTATACAGCCCTATATTAAAAAAAAGGGAGTTTACACACATATGCTGTATAGATCACATTTATACACCTACACTGTGTGTACATGGGAATACACACCTACACTATAAGGACCATTGGAATACACACCTACACTATAAGGACCATGGGAATACACACCTACACTATAAGGACCATGGGAATACACACCTACACTATAAGGACCATGGGAATACACACCTACACTATAAGGACCATTGCCATTACACCACCTGCTGCCTCACTGAACTAATGTCTTACTACAATACACAGACCCTTCTGAGATGACCAGAAAACGATTTTATGGGTGCACCCTAAACTAATTAAAGGCCCACGACTGGGGAACTATATCCACCAGGATCTATCAGGAAAACCTCTTCAGGGGATGTTCCCCAGGGA
>NC_057948.1:10180928-10235928 GCF_018555375.3 Anguilla rostrata
GCAGACAATACTGATCACCGTTTACATGAAATCACCGGCGGCTCAGTATCTGTGACAGTCAGAAACAGGTCAGTCGGTGGTAATCGATGTTAGCTGTAATCCTGTGGGGCTCTGTGCGTGTCGAGTGTGACTGAGAAAGTCCATATATGGGCACATCTCCACGGCAGCAGAGGTCAGGTCAATGACACAGACCAAAAGACACATAAACACCATTAGCCTCCGCGGCTATGTTCTGTAAACACAAAAACACCATTAGCCTCCGCGGCTATGCTCGGCAAACACAAAAACACCAGAAACAATTAGAACCCTGTTAGTGTGCAGTAGGTCCGTGTGTAGATTGTTAGTGCACAGTAGATCAGCATATATATTGTGTGCAGTAGGTCCGTGTCTAGATTGTTAGTATGCAGTAGATCTGTGTGTAGATTGTTAGTGTACAGGAGATCAGTGTGTAGATTGTTACAGTGTAGTAGGTCAGTGTGTAGATTGTTAGTGTGCAGGAGATCAGTATATAGATTGTATGCGGTAGGTCAGTGTGTAGATTGTTACAGTGTAGTAGGTCAATGTGTAGACTGTTAGTATGCAGTAGGTCAGTTTGTAGATTGTTAGTGTGCAGTAGGTCAGTGTATAGATTGTTAGTGTACAGTAGGTCAGTGTGTAGATTGTTAGAGTGTAGTAGGTCAGTGTGTAGATCGTTAGTGTGCAGTAGGTCAGTGTGTAGATTGTTAGCGTGCAGGAGATCAGTATATAGATTGTATGCAGTAGGTCAGTGTGTAGACTGTTACAGTGCAGTAGGTCAGTGTGTAGATTGTTAGTGTGCAGTAGGTCAGTATATAGATTGTATGCAGTAGGTCAGTGTGTAGATTGTTAGTGTGCAGTAGGTCAGTGTGTAGATTGTTAGTGTGCAGTAGGTCAGTGTGTAGATTGTTAGTGTACAGTAGGTCAGTTTGTAGATTGTTAGTGTGCAGTAGGTCAGTGTGTAGATTGTTAGTGTGCAGTAGGTCAGTGTATAGATTGTCAGTACACAGTAGGTCAGTGTGTAGAGTGTTACTGTGCAGTAGGTCAGTGTATAGATTGTCAGTACACAGTAGGTCAGTATGTAGATTGTTAGTACGCAGTAGGTCAGTGTGTAGATTGTCAGTACACAGTAGGTCAGTATGTAGATTGTTAGTACGCAGTAAGTCAGTGTATAGATTGTCAGTACACAGTAGGTCAGTATGTAGATTGTTAGTACGCAGTAAGTCAGTGTATAGATTGTTAGTGTGCAGTAGGTCAGTATGTAGATTGTTAGTACGCAGTAAGTCAGTGTGTAGAGTGTTACTGTGCAGTAGGTCAGTGTACAGATTGTCAGTACACAGTAGGTCAGTCTGTAGATTGTTAGTACGCAGTAAGTCAGTGTGTAGATCTTTAGTGCGCAGCAGCAGAGTCTGTTGCAGACAGTACCTCCAGGGTTACCAGCGCTGTTCTCTTCCTCTCCTGCCGACATTCGTCCAGAGTTCAGCTGTCCGACAGCCCGTCGCCAAGGGAGCCAGGACTCCAACCGACGCACAGCTCCGAGGGAGAGGAAGAGCCGGGGAAGGAGAAAGAGAGGGATAAAGAGAAAGAGAGAGAGAGGTGGGCAAAGCAGGGCAGACACAGACAAACTGCCTTCCTCTTCCCCCCACTCCCAAACACATCCTCCACAGAGAGACTGACAGGAAGGAGGGAGGGACGGAGGAGGGAGGGAGGGAGGGAGGGTGCTCTCACAGAAGAAATAAGCGAGCGAACCAGATGGAGAGTGAAAAAGGGGGGTGGGGGTGGGGGTGGGACTGGGGGGGGGGGGTCATGGTCTCCGTTTCTCGACTCGCTCCTCTGCCCTTGGAACTGTTGTTTCCTTTCGAGACGGGTGAAACCCAAACGGCCGCACCGATGGAAAATAAGGACGGGTGGTCAAAGTACGCACTCATAAAATAAGCCATTTTTAAATAAAATAAACACGTGGCCTTAGTATACAGAAAAGATACGATTTAAGCGATAAATTCCCTCCGCCCTCTCAAGGGGGCGGGTTCAGCTCGGCGAGGCACATCTGATCGCGATCCGGCACGACCGGTTTGTTTCGCCTCAAATTAATACCGAGACGCACTTTTCACAGGGAACCTGCTCAGCGCCACGGCCTCTAGGCATATTCAGAAAGGATCTGCGCTCACTGTTAACTCGTTGAGTTAAAGGAATTGAGACGGAGCTGAAAAACTCAAACGTTTTAGCGTAGACGGACAGCAGTGGGGACTCATTTATTCAGGAAGGCAGAAGGAGCTCCCGGGCTTTACGTGCAGCTGCAAACGGCAAGGACCAGCGTCTGAGCCTCAATACAGCAACAGACCACAGCTGGGCCAAAATCACTCAATATTGACCCATTTCCTTTTCTACCATTAAGCCATTCTTTGATCATGTCCGTGATAACACGGGTCATTAATTAGCATGAGGGTGCAGCCCGTTCATAAAATGTCCGATTCCACACTGATAACTTTATTACAGCGAGAAGATTCCCGAGCATCATACAGCACTGAGCAGAAATTGCAGTTTCACAGTCGAGAGATCATTTGACTTTTTTTTCCTTCTCCTTTTTCATCAAATATTGCCAGAAAACATGCTCACTGTGTAATGGTCTGTTTGATGCAGAGTTTGAAGGTGGAAGGAATATAATTTCACAGAACAGGAATCATCCATAAACCTATGCTCAGTGCTATAATTTCACTGGCTTGTCAATTAATGCACCTTTTGACCATGTTCTTGTAAAAAAACGGCAAGTATTACCACTGCACTGTCTGTTAATATTCACAACTTCATGCTGATCAAATAAGACTTGGTGTTACTTAGCATTGTCTGCTTTCATATTCTGGCCAAAAACAGGCAGTTTTTGGATGCCAGCACCACCTACAAGATATCAGCTAGAATGTGCATAGATTTTTTTGTCTTTCTGCAAATTTTCATGTACTGCAATATCACTTTACCACCTTTGAGTTCAGAAAGTTTTTTGACACAAGTCAGTTAGGGAGCTACACAAAGTTCAAAGTCCAAATTCAAGTCGACTGAACAAATCAAGCAGACAGTGTTTTTTTGTTCTTTTAAAAAATGTTGTTTTTTAAGAAAATATTGGTGCCCAGTGTAGGGGTGAACATGTCCAATTCCCACCCTAATTTGGAATGTGCAACTATCTGCGCTCGTTTCCCCTTTCAGGCAGATTTAGGAGAGTGAACACGCCCGCGGTTCTCTGAAGCACGAGGCGCTGCCAGCCTCCCTCTCTTCACGCCAGAGCCGGTGGCCAAGCTCGCACCGAACCGGTTCAGAGGAAGACCTTCGGCAGGCAGGCTTTGGCGACCCGATCGACCAGCAGGGGTCGCTAAAGAGCGGTGAGACAGAGTCCCCCTAACTGACTGAACCCTCTCGAGTGATGCAACTGTCAGTTTAGCGTTGCCCTGAGCAGATGAATGAGCAGACGAGGAAGAAGGTTTTTAAGTATAATCTTTGGAATACAAAAATTGTTGAAAGTACTAAATATTCCATCCCTTGTGGTGGCCAAATTTTTAAGGGTTTGAAATTCCTTTGATCTGCAGCCCTGCAAGTATCAGGATTTCTGAAATAAAAGCACTACCCCCCCCGGCATCCCTGACCTGCAGCACTGAACATTTCACCAATTTTATGTACAGTAAGCTTGGGTTTCAGAAATGTGCTATAGAAATTAAACGTGCCACTGTTTTTTTTAATGAGTATTATATCAGTAACCGTAGTCAGTCTACAGTGGCAGGCTGTTATTCTGGGGCCTCTGAAGTTATCTCAGCACTTCAGTGTCCGGGTGTGTGTGTGTTTGAGTGATAAGCGTTTCAGGCCTGCATGTTTAATGTAGATGGGGATTGTGCTGCAAACTGGGTTCCGGGTGTTAGGAATGAGACAGAGCTCAGTTACTTTGTTGGGGACGCCCAGCTGCTTCCAAGCCAAAGACTGCGGTTTGTGATGTCATCAGAATGAGACGGGTTCAGGCTCCATCTGGAAAAGTGCTGAGTCATGATGTCATTGCAGCAGAACGGACCTCTGGAGCAGATTGCTGTGTCATTGCTCACGCGGCCTCTGATCCAGCCCAGCTGTCACTCCCGCTGTGTGGGCTGATCTCTATGTGCACACGTGAGGAGGACTTTGTGAGTGTGTGTGTGTGCGCGTGTCTGCTGTGGGAGAGTGCTTGTTTTGTGTGTGTGTGTCTGTTGTGGGAAAGTGCTTGTATTGTGTGTGTGTTTGTAGTAGGTGTATGTAAGCATCTGTATGTTTGTGTTAGGCTGATCTCAAGCTGCTGGCACAATAAGAGACCTTGCAGTTGGTGATAGTGCAGTGAGACCCTATGTTGTGTAGTACCCAACAGCACCCTTGGGTTGATGAACTCATTTTAATGCCCGTCTTTTCCCATCATACAGGAAGAGGAGGCACAGGAAACCAGGTTTAGGAAACAGGAAGTGCACTTCCTCATCCTGTGCAACTGGGAAGGCTGCATTTCCCAGAGTCTCCGATTTCCCTGGGCGTCCATGTTTATGATGTGGCCCACAAGCAGAAACCTGCGACTCTCCCTTCATACCTGCCATAGAGGCCTACACCAAGCATGTACACATCGCACGCATGACGGGAAAACCAGTCGCACGTTGACCATGGTGATGCCCTTATGACTATATATGGGAAAATGGAATGTTCTAGCTGTTCTAACCGGTTTCTAAAAGCATCACTAGTCATAGTAACAGTACCACGACTCGTCTAATACCGTTTTAATCTGACAGGCAGAGAGGGGAAGGCGGAACTAAAATAACGCATTACTCACTTTTAACCTGACACTGGAAGGGAGCCCCACCCCTCCCTAGGGAGCTATGGGGAACAGGAAGTCTATTTCTGTACCCCCTTAATACAGGGAGGACTTCCTGTCTGACATTCCTAACCGGGGCCGATTTCCTGTCTCTCGCTCTCTCAGATGCCAGCACACACACACATCCATAGCACTCTCTAATGTGCACACACTCATTCTGGAGCAGTTTTTTAGTTCAGAATAGCCATTGTGCAGCTCATTCTCACTCTACATCTCACTGGAGATCTGGACAAAGAGCAGAGAGGGGAAAGGTCAGCTAACATCATCATCAGACAGAGCAATAGACCCACTTGATATCCGCACGGATTGACTGGAGTCACCTCCAGCCTGCTCTTGATGCAATTGACACAATGACTGGAGCTTGAACAGCCACAGCACTTACACAATGACCTGAGGCTGGACAGCCAATGATGAAGAAAGCCAGACATAAGCCCGCCCACTTCTTGGGCTGCTTCGTCACTACACCTCAGTGGCCAGCAGAGGGCGTGCGCGTTTCTCACCAGAAAGGAGGAGGTAAAGTCCCACCCCCAGACAGATATGGGGTGTGGCTTGAAGCATAGCCAGGTTGCTAGCTTACATCTCTGGCCTGGAAACTAATGACTCAGAGATGTGCACACACCACATCCGGGACTGAGCCTTAATAAGTGGAAGTGCTTATCAGTACAAGATTGTGTGGTTTGAACCCTGCAAAGAGGGTTTTGGGGTACTTTCATGTTACACTTGCACCTCCATGCAGCACTCATATCGTTATCTTGATGTTGTAGCTTGTTGACTCGCCTCCTAGTTTGAGTTGCCACAACTTTCTGACCTAGCCTACGTTTACTGTTTGAACTGGACTCAATGTGTTCATGGCTATGAATAGCCTAACTGTCACATAATGAGTATTGTACCTTATCAGACCTGTGTTTTGCAGTTGTTTCACTGACCTTCAGTATGTACTTAATGTACGTCACTTTGGACAAAAGCCTCAGCAAAGTACTCACCAGACCTGGAGAGGTGCAGGTAACCCGTGCTGGCAACTGGAGCACAGGCACAAATCCACATCCTGGTCTTTCTTGGCCAGTTGCTATTGCCATCAGTCACATGTAGTAGCTTCATCTGAAATGAAAGCTTGCACACACTATAGGTTCATCTGAAATGAAAGCTTGCACACACATTTTCATAAAGCGAGATCCAGGGCCTGGCTTATGAGAGAAATGGTAAAACGTTTAATCAAATTGTAAAAAAAAAAAAAAAGAAGTGTATTCAGTTATCATTCAGCAATTTCTTATATGTAATTAGATGGGGGGGAAACCCCTCTAATTATGTTTTACACAATATTGTGCAGATGGGATGGGCACATTAGGAATGCCGAATTTCCGGAGAACAACTGCATACAATTTACCTCTCAGTGGGCAATGCAAAATCATGACGCGCACACAAACCCACAAACCAAATATTGCTTCATAAACGATGAGCTAATTTCTCCCTAAAATAGAAGTGACTCAATTTAGAGCAAACGGAAATCATATAGCTGCCAAATAATACTCTAACATTTGCAATCAATGTTGAATATCTAAAGACAAGAAAATCTGTTGCGGTTTCAGTCTGGACCTTTAAAATGATGGCGCACACACACACACACACACCAACCACCATTTAAAAGGTCAGGACATCATGAGCCTACACAACCTATGGCTTTATCAGTCACTGCCAGCACCACCCTGTATATTATTACCGCGCTAGTCCTCAGCTCTGGTACATATCCGGACCATGTCAGTTTAATGTCTGCATGCACAGCACAGCATGATGTAACCCCAGTGCAGGTTTGAGTCAGAGGTGAACAGGTGTGACCCGAAGTTACAAATTGAGTCAACACAGCATTGCCAGTCAAAGCAGTATTTATTCTTTCGAGCATTCGGGAATCTGCGTAGACATCATGGACTTGCACTAGATCGAGATCACAGACACAGATAACAGATTTCTGTAAACACAAGATATTAATAGGCAGATTCCGGAAAGAAGCCGTCTGTGGAGCTTCACGTTGACGTACGCTAATTACAGTAACGTTTAGCCATTTGCCTGTAAATAGTAACAGTAAATATATACACACACACATGCAATCAAAGCTCTAGAGCAGCGGTTCCTAAACTTCCAGTCAAGGGCCCAGTTCATGAGCACACGTATGTACCGTGACCCACCCGTTATGAAAACGCAGCCTGACTTCGTACCAATACATGAAAGCTTTTTTTTTTTACGAGTCAAAACAACTGCATAAAATGGGTAGTGTTCAATTTGACCGTTCTTTCAATGTCAATGTGAATGTGTATTACATACGGTTCTTTTTTTTTTCTTCACAAGTGTCACATGACTCGCGTCAACCCCTCCCCACGACCAACCAACCAGTGGGCCCTGAGCCAGAGTTTGGGAACCGCTGCTGTGGAGGCCAGGAGTCCAGCAGGTTTCCCAGCCCGGTGAACACTGCTGCTGAGGAGCGCTGCCATTGGCTGGTTCAGGCAGTATTTAAATGATCCGAATGCTTAAGCGCTGAGGTGGAGCAGACGGCTGGACTTCGGCCAATCAGGACCAGGGCCAGGACCGGGCACACCCAACCACAGAGCTCCTTCATTATGTCAAGTTTGAAACTGGGTGAACGACAATGGGACTGGAATGACATTATCTAATATACTACGGCGATGTTGTCTTTCCTTCAGAATTCTAGAATGGTCAGGTAGCAGCCAATCACAGATCAAGCTGGCAAAATACACCTCTACCTAACAAGCTACACATATGAATGACAATCTATAAATAATTCAAACTATACCTTTCAAAATGTAGTGAACAAAGCAACAATGCAAACTAAACCAACCAAATGAGAATAAACCAAAATTTGTTTGCATTAATTATACAGCTTGTCAGTTATTAATGTGAGACAATCAATCTCATAAAGCAAGCTAAAATGTTGGCTTGCTTACATATTAGAACGAAAATTACTAGGGCAGATTCATCTTCCCATTCAATAAAGCGCTTAAATCATTAAATGTTCATACCTATGCTGAATACAGTCACATGATGAACAGCAGTCAATAGTAAGCGAACGCAAGTAGCTGGTGCCATAGCAGCTAGTTTCATGACGTACTATCTAAAATGACTCATGGAATTCCAAGGGGAATACTACAAAATTGCCATAGCAACAGTCATCCATCTCCCATTGTTACACACCCCAGGGCAGTGCTATGGTACCCTTCATCTCCGGATAATCTCCTTCATCATCCTCCTCATTCTTCTCTGCCAGTGCAGCATCACAACTGGAGACGAAACCTGCTGGAACTGCCGTTCGATTTAGTAAAATAAAACTTAATGCCTTAAATACAAAGTAAAATTGGTTATTCATAAACATTAATATGCTCCCTCCCCCCCCATATATGTAAATAGAATTAGCAGTAATTTCCTGTTACAACTCATTAAATGTATGCTCCCTTTGCAAGTATAGGAGTATCAGCCACAAGCCTGTGTGTACACACACACATGCTCATTATTGCAATTGTATAATCATAAAACGCACCCATCTCCCTTAAACATTTTCGCAGAGGAACCCAGAAACCACAGCATAACACCATATGCAGTCACAACACCCTCATACTCCAACAAATTAGATGCCACCTCCAGCACCAGGGGCTTCTGGGTAACCTCAATTATTTGACCCCAGTTATAAAGTTAATGTAGTGTGGATGACAGAGCCTGATGATGTAATATAGTTGTTTTAATATGCCGAGATTTCCCTGGTCAGTATTGTAAACGTACCGTACAGCAAAAGTATCAACTGCACTGTAGTCCAGTAATATTAATTTGGAGTAAGCAAATCAATCTCCTGGACTGACTATGAGGTCCAGACTCCAGGGATGTTAAGATCCCTCATGGCACTTATTGTAAACAGTGTCCTGTCCGCCACTCTCCACCTAGCCAGCCAATCCACCCACTGTGCTTAATTAGCTTAGCATTCCCTCCCCCTGCACCCCAGCTGAGGTGTGGGGGGAGTTCTGGCACAAAATGGCTGCCGTGAAGCGCCCAGGCGGAGGGGCCACACATCGGCGGTTGCTGAGATAAACTTCCGTGACTAAAGTGCTTTGAGATTGCGAAAGGTGTTCTATAAACATTGTCCATTATTATTCAGTGTAGTGCAGTCTAGTATACATGAGACCGGGCCTGTGGCTGAAGGATGAGGATGGGGGGGGGGGGGGAGGAGAGGGAGGAGTCGGTGCCCTCCCCAGGATCGGGGCGGTTACAGCACGCTCTCCTGGGGGGTCTTGCTGAAGGTTTGGGAGTCGGGGGTCCTGGGACGGGTGCTCCAGGTCTGAAGGTCCAGCAGAGCCTGGCTCAGCTTCTCCACCCACTGCAGCCTCTCCTCTCGCGTGTCAGCTGAGAACCAGCGCCTGAGGCAAACACGCACACACACACACACACGTTACACGCACATACAGACACACACCCAGTTAGACACAGCCAAGTTGCACTTACAGCCTTGCCAAACAATAGCCACTGCCATAGTGTGACCCACTTTCCCAATTCCACATTCCAAATTCAGAAAGAAACTTCCTCCTTCAGACATACAATTGTTATAATACAGATATATCTAATACCTAAGAAACACAATTTAGTGTGAGTGCATCTTAAAAACTGCACCGCCTCCCTGACTCACTAGGACTACCATTAACGCCTTCATCGAAGCAATCAGTGCAGTCCAAGTAAGTTTTCTCCATTTGTCTTCTGTCTTAAGAATGTGGTGGGTGAGGAGACTAAATCGGATTCCTGTACGATGGCGTGCAGGGTGTTCAAGGTGAAAGGTTAAAAACCCTGCGAGGGTCTTACTTGTCCAGCGAGTGGTCATTGCCCTGCTGCATGACGCTGGCGAGCTCAAAGGTGTGCGGCCGGGCGCAGGAGTTCCTGTTCACCGGGCGCACGCACAGGCTGCCGCTGCCCAGCAGGGAGATGCTGCCCTCTGGTGTCTGGAGGGGGGGAAGTGCCGGGAAGAGGGAGAGCCCCGACGGAGAAAGGGTTAGCTCACAACGAAGGGGGTTCTTAGGGGAAAAAAAAGGCAATGTAACCACAGTGACGTAAAAAATGAAATCAAACCTAATTTGAATGTGTATCATTTGTTAATGTGTAATGAATAATGCAAGGAGGCACTCATACTGCCCTGTGGGAAAGACCATCGAGCACAGGGGTGTCAAACTAAATTCCCGGTGCTCTGCAGTGTCTGTGGGTTTTTGTGTGTTCCTTTCTTTCAGCCGAAAACGAAGGCCGTGAGAACAAGGAGCAAGGGTTCTTCAGCCAATGAGTGACTTAAATGAACCGCTGGTGCTGAGTACACTCTGAAAACCATCCCTGTGCTGGAGGAGGGGCTCTGTGCTGCGGGGGGGAGGGGGGCTCTGTGCTCACCTTGCTGTGCTCGTCGCCGGGGTAGCTCCAGTAGCACAGCCTGCTGCCGCTCAGGCAGAACCAGCGGCGGTGCCACGACCCGAACCCGCTCACGTCTTCGAACACGGTCTGCAAGAGAGCCAGAGCCACACACACCGTCAGCACAGACAGACGGCAAAGGTCTGTCACCATCTCAATTTGCATGCGCGCGCACACACACACACACACACACACACACTCACCAGGAAGCCGCTGTGCTGGACGTGGGAGTGGCCCTCGCAGTCCAGCTGCAGGTAGACGTTTCCCTCCAGAGGAGACAGGAAGGGCACCTGTAGAGCAACAGCGAGGTTACCACGGACACCAGCGCCAAGCGGTGACGGTGGCATGGGGGCGGACCTAATCGAGGAAGCATCTTTAGCCCGGTCAGCTGTTCAATTAAGACCCTTCGATAAATCCCGAAGCAGTTTCTTCCTGACGCTGGATAATTGATTGAACTGAGTGGGTGTACGACCTGTCAATCACATCTGCACAATCACACCGTGGGGGCGGCACTCTTTACAAACGGGTCACCGACCACGCCCCCTGGGCCACGGAGACTCACCTTGTCCTGAAACTCATCTCCCAGGAGCTTCCTCACTTTCCCTTCAAACTTCATCTAAAGCAGAGGGGGGGGGGGAGAGACACAAAGCGCTAGGTTTAGCTGCAAGGCAGATGAGAGCTGGAGCGCAGACAAGCTGCATGCTCATAGAACAGGCGACAATCAAATATGGCCTGGCTGTTTTACATGCACACGCGTATAGGTACGGCGCATGTGTAGGGAAGGTGTAGGACAGCTGTATTATAGGTCAGTTTTAGGTGTATGATATTGTGTGGTGTAGGTAAGGTATGAAAGCATGTAGCTCAGGTGTAACACAGGTGTAGCCAAGGTGTAGCGAAGGTGTAGCACAGGTGAGCTCTACCTTGTCCAGAGGGAACTTGCTCTGGCCCAGAGACTGCAGGGTGATCCTGTGGCAACCCACCAGGGTGAAGTTACTGGATCTGCGGGGGCCCACAGTGGACAGCGTGGAGGCTGCGGGGGGGGAACAGAGCCAATCAGATCAGCCAAGTCCAGGTCTGACACACCAAGTGCTCACTAAAGTCACAAACCGAATTAAGGCAGGCAGCAACGGAAAAAGGGGGCACTCACATGTCAGGCTGTGGTTGGTTCTCTGTTAAAAAAGAAAACGTGGCGTCAGTAAAAAGCACAGGAACTCGGTGAGACTTCAAAGTGCTGAAAATGTACGAAAGTCGCTGTCCAATGAGCGTGTGGTTTGGGCAACGGGGGGTTCGATTGGCGGGGTTGACTCACCGTAAGGGTGTTCAGGAACTTCTTCGGAGTGACCTGACAGAAAGACACCAGAACGGTTAAAGAACTGCGCTTCACAAAGGGTTATAAATGAGCTGACGTTTTGTATCGCGCCCGCGGTGTGCGGTGCGTTCCCGCGGTGGGTTCAGGTACCTTGGACTTTGTTGAGCGGCGCACGGCGTTCAGGTTATTCCCTGGGCGGTGGGACTGAGAAAGACACGGGAAAATGTGTCATAATCAAACAGTCAAATACTCCAATAATCAGTCATCAAAAACCAACGCAAACAGTTATTAAACAATGTCATAATCAATCCGTTATCAAATGGACGTTAAACGCAGTCATAAGTCAGCTAATGGTCAATTAGGCAGTCAACCTCTGTCTGAACCTCTAATGAAACTTGTAATCAAACTCCATCACAGTGGAACACCATCACCAAACTGCATTACAATGGAACACCATCATAATCAAACTCCATCACAACGGAACACCATCACCAAACTGCATTACAATGGAACACCATCATAATCAAACTCCATCACAACGGAACACCATCACCAAACTGCATTACAATGGAACACCATCATAATCAAACTCCATCACAGTGGAACACCATCATAATCAAACTCCATCACAACGGAATGCATTACAATGGAACACCATCATAATCAAACTCCATCACAATGGAACACCATCATAATCAAACTCCATTACAATGGAACACCATCATAATCAAACTCCATCACAATGGAACACCATCATAGTCAAACTCTCAATGGACCACCATTATAATCAAGCCCCATCACAATGGAACACCATCATAATCAAACTCCATCATGGAAGATCTCAGAGCCATCCTCTCCCTCACCAGGCTGAAGACCTCCACGTCGATCTCAAAGCTGGAGGGGATGTCTCGTCTGAAAGGAGAACAGGGAGGAGCACGTTTGAGGCGCGGCGAGACACATCCCGGTAACACACTGACGCACACACTCCGGCACGCCTTAGAAACGAGATGCTTCTGCCACGGCAACAGGACTTACAGGGTGACGGAGGTGGGGAAGGAGATGGTGTCCCCGTTCAGGGCGTCGGCCGCGGTGGCCAGGGGCGTGGCCACGATGTCGTGGGTTCCGTAGCGTATCAGAACAAAGAAGTAGTGAGCGGGCAGACCTATGGGGAGGGCGAGAGAGAGAGAGAGCAGGTGTGATGTCACTTCCTGTCCCGTGGGCAAGCGGAAGCGCTCCATTCCTGTCCGGGGCCGGACCCCACCTGTGTGCGAGCGGACGGAGCTGACGAAGTCAGTCTTGAGGGGCAGCCTGACGTTGCTGATGGAGACCGTCCCCCTGCAGGGGACCTGGGCGGGGTCGTCGGGCGGGGCGCCGCCGCTCCCTGCCTCCTCCCTCAGCCGGGACACCTCGGCCAGCAGGGCGGAGCGCTTCTCACCTGGGGGGGAGGAGCCACCACAGTCAGGGCGCGCTCCGACACAGAGACGCGCTCCGACACGACGAGGCGAACGCAGAGTGAGGGAGGGAGATGAGCGAGGGGGACAGTGCATGCGTGTGTGAGACTGTGTGCGTTTTCGTATGCGTATGTGTGTATGTGTGTGTATTTATCATGTGTAAAGGTTGTTTCTGTAGTGTGTATTTATGTATGATGTGTGTGTGTATGATATGCTGGTGTGTACAGAGTAGTATTGTGTGTGTGTGTTATTGTGTAGTGGTGTGTAAGGTATGTGTATGTGTGTGTGTGTGTGTGTATGTATATGCATGTGTGTGTACAAGAGTATGTATGTGTGTGTGTGTGTGTATATGTGTACGTGTGTATGTGTGTATGTGTGTGTGTGTGTGTATATATGTGTACGTGTGTACGTGTGTGTGTGTGTATATATGTGTACGTGTGTACGTGTGTTTGTGTATATATGTGTACGTGTGTACGTGTGTGTGTACGTGTGTGTGTGTGTGTATATATGTGTACGTGTTTATGTGTGTGTGTGTGTGTATGTACGTGTGTGTGTGTGTATGTGTGTGTGTGTGTGTATGTGTGTACGTGTGTGTATGTGTGTGTGTATATATGTGTACGTGTGTATGTGTGTGTGTGCGCATGCGCATGCAGAGACTCACAGGACAGCAGCAGCAGCCTCTCGGCCTCGGCCTCCTCCAGGGAGCCCTGCCCGTGGCCGGGGTCCGTGCAGCAGCTCAGCGCCTGCAGGGTCTGGCTGATGATGCTCTGCAGCCGCCCCGCCTCCTCATTCAGCAGCTGTGGAGGGAGAGCCTGTCAGTCACGGCAAAGCCCCTCCCCACCCTGCCAGAGAGGTCGAAGCCCTTCCCGCCTCATCCGGGAGGCTCACCGTGATTCGCTCCTTGGTGTTGACGGACGGCTGGGGGTGGAGGCGGGGCCTCTCGGCGGCAAGGCTGCGTCCCACCGGGGTCACGCACTGCACGGGCTTCTGGGAACTCTGACGTTGTGTGCGGTACGCATCGATGCTGTCAATCAGATAACCCG
Organism: Anguilla rostrata; assembly: GCF_018555375.3. Lineage (NCBI taxonomy): Eukaryota > Metazoa > Chordata > Actinopteri > Anguilliformes > Anguillidae > Anguilla > Anguilla rostrata. Next base: position 10,195,044 of record NC_057948.1, read on the forward strand.
CCAGTTACTTCATGTCTACGCTGGAAGATTTGTTGCGAGCCAGTGTGCATACAAGTGTGCGTAGGTCCTTACCTATATAGAGGTACAACCAGCTTACCTGTAGAGGAATAATAGTTTGTGTGTGTGTGGGTGTGTGTGTTCACTTACCTGTAAAGAGGGGCAGTCACTTTAGGAGGGCAGCTTGTCTCTTCAGGGGTCAGTGCAGGTTCATTCTGATGGCTAGAGGGCAGTCTCTGTTACGAAGGCAAACACAGATATCAGGCCACGGTCACATCAGAGGCTACTCCCACAGTGACAGGTAGGGGACACGCCCACAGCAAGCGACAGCGACAGGAAGGGGACACGCCCACAGCAAGCGACAGTGACAGGAAAGGGACACGCCCACAGCAAGCAACAGTGACAGGAGAAGGGGACACGCCCACAGCAAGCGACAGTGACAGGAAGGGGACACGCCCACAGCAAGCACAGTGACAGGAAGGGGACACGCCCACAGCAAGCACAGTGACAGGAGGGACACGCCCACACGACAGGAAGGGGGCACGCCACACAAGTACAGTGACAGGAAGGGACACCCACAGGACAGGTAGGGACACCCCACAGCGACAGGAAGGGACACACCCACAGCGACAGGAGGGGACACCCACAGCGACAGGAAGGGGACACACCCACAGCGACAGGAAGGGGACACACCCACAGCGACAGGTAGGGGACACACCCACAGCGACAGGAAGGGGACACACCCACAGCGACAGGAAGGGGACACGCCCACAGCGACAGGAAGGGGACACGCCCACAGCGACAGGAAGGGGACACACCCACAGCGACAGGAAGGGGACACGCCCACAGCGACAGGAAGGGGACACACCCACAGCGACAGGAAGGGGACACGCCCACAGCGACAGGAAGGGGACACACCCACAGCGACAGGAAGGGGACACGCCACAGCGACAGGAAGGGAACACCCCCACAGCGAGAGGCACAGGAAACGGAGACGAGCTGGGCTCTCACCAGCGGGGTGACTGCGGCCTCCACGGACTTGCCGAGGGGGGAGAGGAGGCAGCCGGGGAGGGGGCTGAGCAGCTCGTCCTCGCTGCTCCCATCCCCCTCCACCACTACTCCCTCCAGCTTCTGCACCTCCTCCTCCTGTGGCTGCTGCTCTCTCTTCTCCTCCTCCTCCTCCTCATCGATCCTTTCGTCCTGCTCTCTCCCCTCCTCCTCGGGCTCTGCGACGGCGTTACGCTCCCCCGCCGTTTCCTCCTCTTCGTCCCGTCCCCCCACCTCCTCAGTCTCCTCCTCCTCCACCTCCTCGCTGCTGTCCAGAACTCCCGCGAACATCTGGTCGATCATCTTGGAGGTGCTGAGCTCCTCGGGAAGGCTGGGCTCTGCGTCTGCGGAGAGGAAAGCGCCGCGGAGCGGCGTACTGCGGCTGAGCGAGGCATGCTGGGAAACTGCGGTCGGGCGCTCGAGATCGGGAGAGAGAGAGAGAGAGAGAGAGAGAGAGGGAGAACGTAGGAGCGAGAGGGAGAGCTGCTTTTATTTCGGCTGGGCGCCGCGGGATCTGCAGCTGATTCATGCGCGTGGCGTGGGTGGGCTGAAGCGGTGGCCTCCCGGTTAGGGCCGAGCGGCGAGTTATTTTAAAATCGGCGGAGCTGCAGAAAAAACGCCCACGCCGTCGTCCAGAAACGTGCGCGCGGGGGGGGGGGCCCTCAACCTGGCAACCCCGGCCTCTGCTCCCCGAACCCCTTCTGCTCCTCCCTCTGCCTTCCGCAAGCCCCGCCCCTCTACTCTACTCCTCCCCTCGCCTGATACCCGGCCTGAAAGGAGCCTTCGGCACTTCCTGTTCGTCTGAAGGAAACTCCGCCTCTCCACGTTCATATATGGGAGACTCCTCCCCTGCGGGAGGAGCCTCACAGGCGGGGACTGTTGGGGAACAAGTCAACCTAACGTCCTGACTCACCTCTTTCACAACCTTGTAATGTATACCGGAGCAATGACTGTACGCATAACCACAAAAGAGATGGTTAAGTGTAGGTGAAGTGAACTGTATTAGTTCATATAGCCTGTTACTGCCAGTATCTCCAATACTGAAATTGTTCTGCAACAGTATTGGTCAGGACTGAAATTGAACTTAAATTATGCGTCGTTGTGTTAAATTAGTGTCTGACCTACCTCCACAACAGAGGGGCCGTTTGCATTACAGTGGGAAAGGGGCATAATGAGCCGGTCTGGTGCGTTTCCCCGGTTACGCGTCTCACCTGTGAGTCTGTGCTGAGGGCTGGGCTCCTCTGCGAAGGCGGGCGTCGTGTCCATGGCGGCCGTCGTGTCGACGGCGGGCTCCGAGGCCGCACTGCTCTCCTCAGGCTGCACGTCGCCGCTCACGTTGTTACCGCCATCCTCTGCCAGCGCGCTGGACTCCGCCTGCCAGACACACACACACAAGCGCGCGCGCGGACTCAATCTCCAAACAGAAACACAAACACACAAGCTCCAACCGGACACCACGAGCGAGACACCACACAAAACTATCACCTGAAGGGGGGAGGGGGGAGGGGGTGCCTGACTTACTGAGACCTTCAGCGCACAAAATACCAATAACGTGACCGATGATTGATCATGGCATTTGTTTTGCACCAATCATTGGCCGTGTTATTGCTTTCGTATGTGGTAAAAAGGTTTTGCCTATGACAAAGGCCTTGGTAAGTCAAGCCCTTAATGCCAAGTTTGTGTGAATAGAAGAAGTGAAAAGGCAAATACAAAACCCCAGTCAGGTGACCAGTGTGCAATACCCCAGTCAGGTGACCAGTGTGCAATACCCCAGTCACGTGACCAGTGTGCAATACCCCAGTCACGTGACCAGTGTGCAAAACCCCAGTCAGGTGACCAGTGTGCTAAAGCCCAGTCAGGTGACCTGTTTGCAATACCCCAGTCAGGTGACCAGTGTGCAAAACCCCAGACACTGGTGGAGGCGGACTCACATCCCAGGGGTACAGGGGGCACCTCCGCGGTCTCCGTCTGACGCAGGAAGCCACCGGCGAGGACGAGCGCCCGGGCGGGCTCACCTTCGCGGGATTTAGAGACCCTCATGTAAACCGCGATTGGTTATTAGCCACTCAATCAAGCGGCAAAGAACCTGACCCTCCCCTTGGCTAACCAGGGCGGACAGGCAAGATGGGCGGAGCATTCGGGCCGAGCGACGGCCAAAGCTGGCTTAACAGCGCAGAGCAGGCCGGAGCCCGACTCAGAGAAGGAGCACAACGTGCTGAGAACGGGAAACCTTCCAGCGTAAAGCATTCAGCAGGCTGTGACAGACGCTGACTCTGCTCTCTAGATCTCTGAAGAGATAAGAGTTCACAGTTCTGGGGCTTTCTGACGTTATCGGTAGGTGTGAATGCTTTCAACTGGAGTTTGTGGTTTACACCATTTAAAAAAAACAAAAAAAAACTTTCAAGCAACTCCAATGCAACCTGTACAGCGATGTCATGTTTCCACAGTCAGCACATTAAAAAAACTATTTTACAGTATTTATTCACAATTATAAACATGAATATTTTTATAGTGCACCGGTACTTCTTATCCTTGAATGAAGTGGGTTGAATGTGCCATAGGAAGTGGTTCAAACCACAAACAAGATGATTTTTTAATGAAAAAGATAAATAAAAAATACTCAGGCAATATACATATACAGTACTGTGCAAAAGTCTTAGGCACCTGTAAAAAAAAATGCTGCACAGCTAAGATGCTTTCAAAAATAATGAAATGAAAGGTTATAAATATCGAAAAAATAATATAAAGAGCAGTAAATAGATAAAAACTAAATAAAATCAATGTTTGGTGTGACCACCCTTCGCCTCTGAAACTACATCAATTCTCTTAGGTACACGGTCCTGCAGTTTTATAAGAAAATCGGCTGGTAGGTTGTTCCAAGCATTTTGGAGAACTTGCCACAGTTCTTCTGCAGATTTTGGCTGTTTCACTTGCTTCTGGCTCTACAGGTAATCCCAGAGACCCTTGATCAAGTTTTTATCTGAAAAGTAGTCTATTGCTTAAAATATTACTTTATTTAACAAAATACAAAAATGTATCTGTAAAATTTCATTTTTTTGAAAATTCATGTTTGGAAATCTCAAATTTGCTCTTTTCTACTGACACACTGATGCAGAAAAAAACAAACAAAAAAATAAACATATAAGACCAAATATATACTATATATTATATTTAAAAATCTAGGGTGCCTAAGACTTTTGCACAGTACTGTATACAACATCTGGAGGTAATGTTGTTGCAATATAACCAGTTTTGGAGTTAAAATTAAAAATTTTTTTAGCTGTATACTGCAAATCTGTGAATACCCCTATATCACCCACTGTAAATCTGGCAGGTTTGTCAGCAACGTCAGTGAACATCTAAAATGGCCGTTGCACACAAAAACCGACTAGGCCAGTTAAAAACTTTCCCAAAAAATTAAATGATATATAAACCTCAGAAAGAAAACTATCCTTTAAAAAAGGACAAAGCACTGCCTCAAACTTTGAATAACACGCGTTCCTTCCTCTAACCCAAAGCAGGCCCCCCTTGCCTCACCTCAGACAGTGAGCTGTCAAACAGGCTCGTCTTCAGCCAGGCGTTGTTTGCGATTGGCTGGGCCTTCAGCATGAGCAGCTCCTGCTCACGCTCCTGAACACAGACAGACATGTTACAGTAGAGTGACAGCCATGGCCAGGTAGGAGAGGCAAGTGCACATAACACAGGTGAGTAGAGAGACAGGTAAGCAAAGATAAATCACATGAGTAAAGAAACAGGTAAGCACAGAAATCAGGTGAGCAGAGACAGGTAAACACAAATAAATCAGGTGAGCAGAGACAGGAAAGCACAGGTAAATCAGGTGAGTAGAAAGACAGGTAAGCACAGATAAATCAGGTGAGTAGAGACAGGAAAGCAGAGACAGGTAAGCACAGGTAAATCAGGTGAGTAGAGACAGGTAAGCAGACACAGGTAAGCACAGGTAAATCAGGTGAGTAGAGCTGGGAAAGCACAGATAAATCAGGTGATTAGAGACAGGCAAGTACTGATAAATCAGGTGAGTAGAGAGACAGGAAAGCACAGGTAAATCAGGTGAGTAGATACAGGAAAGCACAGGTAAATCAGGTGATTAGAGACAGGTAGGCACCGATAAATCAGGTAAGCAGAGACAGGTGAGCACAGGTAAATCTGGTTGTAGAGCGAGGTAGGCACAGGTAATAGGTTGTAGAGCGAGGTAAGCACAGGTAAATCAGATGAGTAGAGACTAGTAAGCACAGATAAATCAGGTAAGTGCAGATTAGGGCGCGCTAACCTGGCGGATGCGCTGGGCTCTGCCTGTGCTGGGGGTCTTTGCTTTCTGCAGCTTCTCCTGGACCGCGCGGGCGAAGCCGGAGGGGACGCTGGGCCGGGGGGTGGACTGGGACGGGCTGTCCTGAGGGGGCCCCAGTTCGAACCGCTCAACTCGCGAGCGGAACTCCGTGTCACCTTGAAAACAGGGCGAGATACAGCCAACCAAGCAGAAGCTACCAAAGCCAGCACCGAGGAGGCCAGATGAAAAGAACAATCTCTGCATTCGCGGATGAAAAAAATGGTGTGAACATGTTAGTGTGAGTCTTAGAGCGGGGGGGGGGTTCGCTGATCCAGGGACTCCCACCAGGCTCAAGGGGACCACATCGCAAGATAAAAAGGGTCATATTCAATTTTTTTTACATTTTTTTCCAAAATCAATAAATAGTCATTGCATATCTAGTCAGGGCAGGGACCCCCTACAGTACTTTCAAAAACCCCCAGATGAAAACCCAGGCCCACAGTGAGAGGGTCTCCAAGAGTGTCAGTGAGTGTGTGGGCACATGACTACAGGAGTGCTCTTGTGTGTTCACTCACCTAAGAGGTGGAACTCTCCCCTGTTCTCCTCCCCTTCTGATCCTAACCAGCTTTTCTGGATTGGAGGAGACACTCCCACCCCTGTGTGTGCAGCACCACCTGCTGGGAGAAAAGCAGCTTTGCAATGGACCCGCGCACAATTAAAAAGGTCACAGAGGAGCACGCTGAGCACAGGCCACAGTCAGGCCTGTGTGTGAGAGGCCTGTGTGTATGCGAGAGCCCAGGTTCTGGTCCGTACCCTCCTTTTTCTCAGTCAACTGCTTCAGTCTGGACTTGATGGAGGAGATGGCAGGTGTGTCAGGCTTCACCTCCAGCTCTGCCCTGCGTGGGCGTGGCTTAGGAGGAGACCCCGCCCACCGCCGGCAGGGGTCGCGGCTCTCGTCTCCCGCGGGATCCAGGCAGCGACGCTTCACGCTGTTGTCCAGGTGACCTGCTGCGGGTCGACACGCGAAGTCAGTCGCGCAGCAGGCAACGCGCACAGACTCGTTACGCAGACAGTCGCTCGCTCACCAGAGGCCGGGAGGTTCCCGTTGTCTGACAGGGGCTCCCTTGGCCGCTTGAGGGGTCCCGGGGTCCCACCCATCCTTTCACCGCCCTGCGGGTTCACTCTCTGGGCAGATCGCTGCTGCAAGCTCGCCTGTCTGACCTGCGCGCGGGCCGCTATCTCCTACAGGGAGATGAGGAAGCCAGGATACACAGGATAGCATCTTAAAATATGACGTTCATTATACCACAGGGATTACATTACATTACAGGCATTTATCAGAGCGACGTATACAACTTTTTGCATAGCATTTCTATTGCATCCATTTTATACAGCTGGAAGTATACTGAAGCAATGCAGGTGAAGTACCTTTCTCAAGGTACCTTTAGGTTACAAGACAAGTTCCTTACCCATTATACTACACTGCCGAATTACGTTAGAAGCTAAACAACGCCTGACAGGTAGTCACAGGTGTTGCTAGACCTGTCAGAGCAGTACTTTCTTGGGATTCACAGCGTTTGTGTTGAACAAGTGCCGGCTTGTTTATGGTTTATATGGTCAAAGGCGGCTTTTACAGAATTTAATTTTCTAAATATGTGCTACGTGTTTGCTATAACATTGCTTCGCAAATGAGAACGTTTGTGACTTGCGCGCGCGTGGAGAACAGAAAGTACATTCAAATCCGGTGCAATCTGACCGATCTTTCATGTTCGCATTGGTTACGGACAGGCACTCGAGAAGCCTGGTTTCACACGTCGGTTTTCAAGCGCTCCGAACAATTGCAGTAAACAAGCAGATAATTCGCGGTTTCCAAGAATGAGATCTGACAGCGCCGATAGCAGAGACCACAAAGACATGTAATTTATTAGCAATATGTTGTTTACCAGACCGAAATGAAGCGAGACTAGAAGCTTCTCCGGAAACAAGATTTATACACCGTGTTCACTGAGACTGCAAATGTCAGCTCTATTCTGACCATTGTTACATTGGGTGCAAGCAAGTTAACATAGCTGTGACGCCAAAAGACAAGTTCGCTCGCGAGCAAGGCCACAATATAGTTAGCATACAACTACAGTTAGCTAGCTAGCTGCACAAATAAAAAAACTAGCTAGTTGATTAAGTTTCTATCCTCTAAGATGGGTAACTAATAGCTACTGTAAAAATACCGCTTGTAGCTAATCTGCTGCTAGTTTTTTTTTTAACTTGCAGCGAAATATATAGACTAACGTTAACAAAACTGAAGCTCAGCCATAACTTACCTCCACAAAAGGGTCCATAGTAATCGTTGCAAAATCAGGGTCAATCAATAGCTTTTCCAGCTAATGTTAGTAATCTTATTCAGAGACTGACAAGCAGCTAAATTGACCAAATCTTCTGTCTTTATGCAAATGTGATTAGACAACGGCCTGAACTGAAAAAAGGCTATACAATCATAACTGGACAACAAGCTAGTTAGTGAGTTAAGCAAACACCAAACCGTTCCCTGTGACGCTGTCGAGTTTCAAACTTTGAATTTCAGCGCGTCTGGGCGTACGCGGTCACAGCACGCAGCGTCGTCGTCGAGCACGAGCTCGTCGCGCAGTTACAAGTTTCAACTTCAACTGCCCGTCAGCCTGTGAAATTGACTTGAAATGTTTATTCAGTATTCATACGCAACAATGACAGGTTATTGTATTGTGATATTTCGATATTGATAACAATGCGGTTGATGTGGATGACGTTACAACACGTGACAGTGGTATTAGCTTCTAAGCTGACGTGAATATCACGTTAATTCGACACTCAACACCAATCGCACTAATTAGCCGAAAATTGGGAACTGTAAGTAACATCAGTAGTGGCTTCTTTTTCCGGCCTATTCAAAGTAAGAAATCAGCACTAGTTTGTGTGACTGCAGTATGACCACAGGTTTGTGTGCCTGGGGGTGCTCGTGTTGAGCAGAGGTGTTCTGTGTGCTGCACTAGCTTCTGTGCAGGCACATTGTACTTGTGTGAGAGACCAGACTGAAAAGAGGGACTAAACATCCCAAAACAGTGTAATTTCATTCATTTTCAATTTACCTAATTTTTAAATTAATCTCAGCATTAATGATGCCGAGTTATCCATTTCAACACTAATGATGATTGACTGAGACCCCAGAGGAGAGAGAGGCAACTGTGTATGTCTGCATGATTTAATTAGCACACAAAGAGTGTGCGTCTGTGTTCGCAGAGAAGCATGTGCGAAAGGGAGTGTGTTTGCCATGCAGAGAGAGAACTGTCTTAATAAGATTCATATTCTGTGTCTCGCCCCATCGTCACTTCTTATATTCTCTGGAGGTGGCAGTACCCAGAAATAGTGTCTGTAGTACACCATATAAATTTGCTCTCAGCTTTTTTAAAACTTGTGTGAAAATAAGCAAATGTATGGTCATGATGGTGTGACTGATACTATTAGAGGTGTCATTATTGGGGCTTTCCGTTCCTCACATACTCAAACACAAGCATTGTGCAAGATCGCACACGTCTGCACCTTCACAGATCTGCATTGGATGAACCCTGTAAAGTGTGAGATCACAAATATGTGATTAGAATGTTCATAACTGAACATTCTAATGCTCATATCACAATCACTACTGGTAATTCAAAGCAATGGAGTTCTAAAACACTGATTTAGGATTTTGAAAAAAATAAAAAAACTACTCTTCAAAGGGTTAAATCAACCCAGTATAAGCATTTTTTAAACATTTAAGACACTAATCCATCATTTCCTTTATTTCTCATTTGGAATGCTTAAGTGCAGTTGTGAGCTTGTTCTATTAGCATGAGCTAAGATGGCCAAATTATTTGTTGTAACTTGGCCTCATTTTGATATCAATACTTTTAATGGCAGGCCTAGATTTTGCAAGGTTGAATTCAGAACTTATAGACAGTGCTTTGTATCTATCTATGAGTAACTTAATATTTTTGAATGTTGACATGTTATTGTTGATATTATGTCTTTTTGTACTGTTTTTTTATGAACAACTGAAAATAATGCCTATAAATGTATGACAGAGATGTGCGTACACATACACTCCTGGGCAAAAAAATGGGCCAAGCTCAAAATGGCAAAATATTAAGCTTTTAGTGGTCTTAACAAGAAATCATTGGTCAGAAAATGAGCAAGAATAAAACAAATGCACTCCTGAGACCTCCTGTGCCACCATTTGCTTGTTTACTTTTGCTTCAGTGAACTGTTTGGGGAAAAGCTAGAAACAGGGAAATTCACTTATACAGTAGACAAATGAACATAATGTCAAATAAAAGAGTCATGTTTTGTATTTGGTTGCATATCATTTGCATGCAAAGACTTCTTGATTTCTTCCTGCTTATCTGGCAGCAGCACGGTGGTTTGAGGCTCGTTTGATACCTTGACCCTTGATGTCTTAAAGCCATTTAGCCAACAAATGTGTTCCATACTGTATCAGCATAATTTACAGCTAAATGTAGTCCCACCCCCCAATTCCCATAGAGATCCAATCAAATACAAAGGGTTTTTGTATTGCTTGTAGGACAACCTGAAAATAAGATATCCCGACTCTGATGATGTTGATAGGTCACAGACATCAGGAAGTCATGGCATGCAAATAATATTACGTGGGGTCTGCATATATTACATGCCACCCTGCCAAGGCATAACTTGGCGGGATGGCATATACCTGCCATCCAAATGTGAGGTTTGCATGTGAAATGATAGAGAATGCATTTTAGAAATAGCTACAAATGAGTTGTGTAGCTATTTCTGAAATGTTTTTGTGATACAAAAAACAATCTGATTTGAAATATACTACATATACTACAAGAAAATGGAAATCTGCTGTCTTGATGGACCTGTATCCTTTACATCTGTGTGTGTTTAGGTCACACCAACTCTTGTTGTCTAATCTTTACCTAAATCTTTTTTTAACAACATCCTCTGTAGTACCTAGCCAACCTATTATTAAATATAAGTTCACAGGGTGAAGCAGCAGGGAGGGGGGTGTGAGTGGTGGGAGGAAACAAATTTTATTTTTTATAACTTGCATTTCGGAAAATGAGCGCTCAAATTTTCCCCACACTAGCAGTATTTAAGGAGCCCCCTGTCCGCGACGCAGTCCACTATTGGACCACTCACACACGCTCACTCAGGAAGTCATCGAGTCATCAGTATGCTGAAGATCTCCATCTGTCTGGCCCTCCTGCTGTATGGCATCGTGCCGCATCATGCCGATGGCCTACGTAAGTCACACTGAGCCTCGCGCCACAACTTCAAATATGAATGTTCATTTGTAACACTGAAAATGGTCTACTTTGCGAAAAGGGGTCTGTGGGCTATGCACTAATGCTTATTTTGTTATTTTTGACAGAGATCCCAGTGTTCCCAGTATAATCACAGTATATAGGTTGATCGTATTAACGATTGCATAAATGCAAATTTGTTTCAAATTTCCATTTGTACGATGATTTTATGTCTGCGACCGGCTTATCTCCTTAACGGCAGGGTGACTGATCTGGTGTCCCTGTAATTCGGTACTCCGTGTACCGTGAAACGACAGCTGTGCATTTCAGCAGCAGAATTACTCATTAGCGGTAACATTATCCCAGATGACAGGAGTCCCGAGTAACTTTTACCCGTGTTTACCCAGGTGAAATGAGTCTAGGGAAATTAGTCATATGTGTATGGGTCTCCCAGGGGCCGCTGAAGTAGACAGCTAAGTCTGGAGATAGATCTGAGCACATCACACTCACACAGCGGACGGGGAGAGGACAGCACATCGGCGCTCGTCTGTATCTACTGTTTTCTCATCTCTTAGCCTCGCTGTGCTAACTGACCTTTCTGTATATCTGCAGTAATGGGAGTCGGAGTCGCAACCGACAGCCCCGAAAGATGCTGTTTCAAATTTTTTAAAGGCAGAATTCCCAGCGCCAACATTGTGAGCATGAAGAAAATTTACTCTGACTGTCCTCATCAAGGATTTATGTAAGTCTCTTTGTGGAACTGTGAGTACGGTGTCTGTAATTTCTGAGGTATTTGAGTAGTATTTACGAAATTCCTTACCTGCCTCTCAACCCTCCACCTCCAGTGTTAAGACCGTCAAAGGACGATTATTCTGCGTGGATGAAGAATATTTCAAATGAAGACAGCTCAAAACTGAAGTTTCCATCAGACGGCGCCTCAGTGTCATCGGGGTTATAGCCAAAAGTCTTCTCATCTGTTCGTCAGTGAAGTTTGTTTTATACGCTTGAGAGCATAGCGAATCCTGTCTTTGCTTATTCATAAATTGAATTGACTTTGTAACAATTTATAACAATAGGTGTGAAACGAAAAAAGAGAGTCAGCCTTATGTGGAAATGTAAACTGTGATGGTATATTAAGACATAAATTCCATATTTCATATTTGTTTGGCATTGCTCATATCAGCTCAGGACGGCACAAACGGCACGGCAAATTATGGGGAACTGACACTCTGTCAGTGTATGTTGGGGGTGGGCGGGGGGTCTGCTTTATGTGTTAGGCTTATGCAGTGGCTCCAGTGTCTGCTGAACTGCTTCATTATGTGGAAATGTAAACTGTGAAGGTATATTAAGACATAAATTCCAAATTTCATATTTGTTTGGCATTGCTCATATCAGCTCAGGACAGCACAAACCTCAGAAGGTGTAAGGCTAAGTACAGGGAACTGACACTCTGCCAGTGTATGTTGGGTGTGGGGGGTATAGGGAGCCCCATCCTGCAGTCCCCGTTCTGTGCACTGTAGGCCAGGAGAAATGCTCAAATGAGTTCCAGTTATTTCCTGTTGTGACTGAGTGAACCACTGCTTTGTGTGTTAGGCTTATGCAGTGGCTCCAGTGTGTTGAACTGCTTCATTATGACATGCACTGCTGTACATCTAAGAAATAAAATGCATTTACATAAACAGACTCAAGCATGACGTTAATGAAGGTAAAGTACAAAAGTTGAAATCCATTCTGAGCAACAGGAACTCACCCGATAGAGATGTATGTGTCTGAGTGTGTGCTTCACTGTCCATTCACGTGTGAATGTAAGTCTTGTATCTCACAAACATCCTTCTTGGTCTTAGGTATTCAGGAACTATGTGCTTAGACTTTGTTTGTTACCCCACCATACCACTCCCCCCACCCCTAAAAATAACCAATCAAGGGAGCTGTGCCATTGGCCAAGCCTTTCCATGTTTAATATGAATAATGTACAGTTAAGCAGAGAGAACGTGATAAATGAATACAGCAAAATAGAATGAGTTGAAAAGCGCATACATATTTTAAAAAGTCTGGAAAGGTTCTGAGGAAGAAGGAATCCACAAGAGGATGTCAGTGGCTCACGGATCCCTCACACTCTGGACCTGGGACACCTGTTACTATGGCAACCAGGTGGCCAGGTTCAGGGAGACGTGCTGAGCTGAGACAATGTCTGCTTAGTGTGTTGCCATGGTTCCCCTCTGTACTTCAAAAGTCTACAGTACAGTACAGCAGGGTATTGCGTGTATCTGTGTGTGTGTGTGTGCTATAAGTTATGGGTAAGAGTATACCGGGAGTCCACTATCTCACAGGGATCTTTAGTTCCATTACATTAAAAAAAAAGAAAACTAAAACATATACATATATATATATATATATATATATATATATACACACAAACAGAGAGGTTAGCTGTCCCCATTCACTGACTCTGTGTCCCACTGTCCAAAATCTGCACGTTTATTTCGGTTATACCGTACCGTATATTTTCATACGGTCTATGGGTTATACTCACCATCATTATAACTATGTTCAATATCCTTCTGCTCTGCACAACACCAGGTCAATTATTATTCTATCGTCGAGCCATCCCGGGCTGCAAACACGTTAACGAACGGCTGAAACGTAATGCTGAACTAACCTTTGTAGCCGCTCTGAAAGACAGACCAGGCAGTTAGCGTGATCTCGGTTTGCATAGACATACACAAAGACCACAAAGACACGTAATTTATTAGCAATATGTTGTTTACCAAACCGAAATGAAGCGAGACTAGAGGCTTCTCCGGAAACAAGATTTATACACTGTGTTCACCGAGACTGCAAATGTCAGTTCTATTCTGACCACTGTTGCATTGGGTGCAAGCAAGCTAATAGTTGTAACGCCAAAATACAAGTTCGCTCGCGAGCAAGGCCACAATATAGTTAGAAGACGACAACTACAGTTAGCTAGCCAGCTGCACATTAAAAAAACTAGCTTGTTGATTAAGTTTCCATCCTCCAGATGGGTAACTAATAGCTACTGAAAAATACCGCTTGTCGCTAATCTGCTGCTAATTTCTTTTTTTTTTTAACTTTCAGCGAAATATATAGACTAGTAACGTTAACAAAACTGAAGCTCAGCCGTAACTTACCTCCTCAAAAGGGTCCATAGTAATCGTTGCAAAATCAGTGTCAATCAATTGCTTTTCCAGCTAATGTTAGTAATCTTATTCAGAAACTGTCAAGCAGCCAAATTGACCAAATCTTCTATATTTATGCAAATGTGATTAGACAACGGCCTGACTTGAAAAAGGCTATATAATCATAACTGGACAACAAGCTAGTTAGTGAGTTAAGCAAACACCAAACCGTTCCCTGTGACGCTGTCGAGTTTCAAACTTTGAATTTCAGCGCGTCTGCGCGTACGCCCTCACAGCGCGCAGCGTCGTCGTCGAGCACGAGCTCGTCGCGCAGTTACAAGTTTCAACTTCAACTGCCCGTCAGCCTGTGAAATTGACTTGAAATGTTTATTCAGTATACATACGCAACAATGACAGGTTATTGTATTGTGATATTTCGATATTGATAACAGTGCGGATGATGTGGATGACGTTACGAGACATGACAGTGGTATTAGCTTCTAAGCTGACGTGAATATCACGTTAATTCGTCACTCAACACCAATCGCACTAATTAGCCGAAAATTGGGAACTGTAAGTCACATCAGTAGTGGCTTTTTTTTCCGGCCTATTCAAAGTAAGAAATCTGCACTAGTTTGTGTGACTGCAGTATGACCACAGGTTTGTGTGCCTGGGGGTGCTCGTGTTGAGCAGAGGTGTTCTGTGTGCTGCACTAGCTTCTGTGCAGGCGCATTGTACTTGTGTGAGAGACCAGACTGAAAAAAGGGATTAAACGTCCCAAAAACAGTGTAATTTCATTCATGTTCAATTTACCTAATTTTTAAATTAATCTCAGCATTAATGATGCCGAGTTATCCATTTCAACACTAATGATGATTGACTGAGACCCCAAAGGAGAGAGGCAACTGTGTATGTCTGCGTGATTTAATTAGCACACAAAGAGTGTGCATCTGTGTTCGCAGAGAAGCATGTGCGAAAGGGAGTGTGTTTGCCATGCAGAGAGAGAACTGTCTTAATGAGATTCATATTCTGTGTCTTGTCCCGTCATCACTTCTTATCTTCTCTGGAGGTGGCAATGCCCAGAAATAGTGTCTGGAGTACACCATATAAATTTGCTCTCAGCTTTTTTTAAACTTGTGTGAAAATAAGCAAACGTATGGTTATGATGGTGTGACTGATACTATTAGAGGTGTCATTATTGGGGCTTTCCGTACTGCACATACTCAAACACAAGCATTGCGCAAGATCGCACACGTCTGCACCTACATGCAGATACTGTATAAGGGAATTTTACGGTGGCTCTGCAGTGCAAAACGCAAAAACAGAAAGAAAACGCAAAACAAAAACTTTCGGCCCTGAGGTGCAGATGCAACATACAAAAACAAAAACTAGTAGCCCCGAAGTGCAACAGTCCACTTCAGGACTGCATGTTTTTGTTTTTGTATGTTGCATCTGCACCTCAGGACCACTCCTTTTTGTTTTTGTATGTTGCATCTGCACTTCAGGGCCGAAAGTTTGTTTTTGCGTTTTCTTTTTGTTTTTTGCACTTCAGAGCCACCGTAGAATTTTCCTGTTTCTAGCTTTTCCCCAAAAAGTTCACTGCACCAAAAGTAAACAAGCAAATAGTGGCACAGGAGGTCTCCGGAGTGCATTTGTTTAATCCTTGCTAATTATCTGACCAATGATTTGTTTTTAAGACCATTAAAAGCTTAATGTTTTGTGATTTTGGGCTTGGCCCATTTTTTTTGCCCAGGAGTGTACATACATGCAAGCTCAAAGAAACACATTGGTGTGGATTTAGTCATGAATTACAAATAAATTAGTGTCATATGTTTCAATGGATTATGGTAGTGTTTTTAATGGGGTATTGTACATAAGATAGCCCTGCGATGTATGCATTTTCTGCCTCTCACCCAATGCATGCTGGGATAGGCTCCAGCACCTCCCCTGACCATGAGCAGGATAATGGATAATAATGGATTTGATGGATTGATGTATAACCAATACACCTAGTTATTGTCTGCATATCAGCAGATGATCTACAGGCCTAGCTAACATTAATTTAGAACCATGGTGTTTGCAAGGGACAGTTAGCCATTAAATATTAAGTTATTCCTAAATATATGTATTGAACATTTGATATAATTTGAATATCAATATTGCACAAGGAAATAAAGTTATAAACACTTACTTAAATGGCCATGAACAGTCAAATTGGCCATCATTTATCTTGCCTGTATGCTTTTATCATTTTGATCAATGCGTCTAACGTTTCTGCAGCCCCAAAGAATAAGTCTTTGGCTGGGTGTAGTCTGAGGTTTTAGGTGTAACCGAGGCATGAGTTGGGTTGCGAATCAAATCCTGGTAGCGCTATGGCACCGTTTTCCTTACGAGAGGAAAGCCTACCTACTAGGTGAAATCGCAACGCAGATAAATGATTTAAAACTTTTTTTTAACTTTACACTAAGTCTGTTCACTTGTTAGCAAACTGACTAATGTTTTTTATTTTTATTTTTTATTCAAATACATTTGTACATGTATTTTTAGCTTCAACTTTTGTATTAATGGCATAAACTTTACCATGACATTTTCGTTAGGAAAGAGGAAAGAGCTTTTAAACAGACAAACACAACATACAAATGTATGACTCATGAAGCATTATAATGCATGTATGGTCATGGTTCAGAGTGAAAAAAACACACAAAACTCAAAAGGATAGATACAAACAAGAACTTTACAACAAAAAAAGGCAAACTGGGAACAGATAAAGCCACGAAGGCCAAAACAAGAAACTCAAAATTCTTAAGAACAAAAAAAAAAAAACCCAGAACAGAATGGCAGGCAGAACACACAGGCAAACACATAAAAGAAACACAAGAAGATACATACAGGTCTGGAACAAGCACAAATCAGAAACAAACGCAAGGAACCAGCACCCAAGGCAAGGGGACAAAGAACTTAAATAGACAGGGGTAACAAGACACAGGTGAACTCAAAGAACAATCAAACCAAAAAAGGAGGAGATAACAAGACACAGGTGGGAACAATGAGACACAATCAGAAACAATAATAAAATAATTGAAAGCAATAATACAATTAAAAGGGGAACAAGCAGGACACAAAACAGAAGTGCCGCCATCTGGCGGCCCAACAAGGAAAGACAGAGACGGAAACACAGAACCATGACATATATGTTTTCCTTGCTGTAGGCTGATCTCTAAAATCTGAAAAAAAGACAGTGCTCGCATAATATCAATATCGTTAAGTATCCCATGATCCAACGATTTCAGTACAAATCACTTCAGTACAAAGCCACAATGAAAAATTTGATCTGAGCGTATGATAAAGGCTGTCGTTTTCTGCTTCTTCAACAGAACGGTGAACAAGTGCCCAGAACCAGGTACGGTAGCTCGCATTTCCTTTCATTTATTTATTTATTTTTAAAATAAAATTTCTTTATTTCAATTCTACAGTTACAAAACAGGGTGAAGCCGCTTCAAATCCCTCCACCAACTCCCCTCCCCCTTCAATCAAAACCCCTGGCTTCACCTCACCCCTGCCCACCCATGTTATCCAGACCCCCACCCCACCCCCCAAAAAAACAATAAATAAATAATTGGATCGACCAACAGGCAGACAGATAGACAGACAGGTAAATGGACTGCATTTATATAGCGCTTTTATCCAAAGCGCTTTACAATTGATGCCTCTCATTCACCAGAGCAGTTAGGGGTTAGGTGTCTTGCTCAAGGACACTTTGACATGCCCAGGGTGGGGCTCGAACCAGCAACCCTCCGACTGCCAGACAATCGGTCTTACTTCCTGAGCTATGTCGCCCCTAGGTAGACAGGTAGACAGATAGACAGGCAGGCAGACGAACAAATTGACAGACAGACAGACAGACAGACAGGTAACCAATAGACTGAGAACTGGATATTTTCAAACAAGAGTGGGCTCAGGTTATACTGGAGAGGGTAGCTAGCCATGACTGCTGACATTTAGATAGGAGAGAAATGAGATAGATGTAGTGCAATAGAGGAGAGGGAAGAAGAAAGAAAAAAAATTGACTAATGTTAAACTCATTCAAAATGCCAAAAGCAACACTGTCCAAAGTGTATTTTATCCAAAAGGAACAATGGGATGTGCCTTTGCAACAAAAAGTCATTCTTTAAAATCATTTGCTCATTTTTTTGATGAAGGTAGACTACCGGTCCAGGTTTCAAATGTATTATTTTAGCACAGGTATTGTCAAAATCTAAATAGTATCTCTAGTCATGAAAGGATATTACGTGGGGTCTGCATATATTACATGCCGCCCTGCCAAGGCGTAACTTGGCGGGATGGCATATACCTGCCATCCCAATGTGAGGTTTGCATGTGAAATGATAGAGAATGCATTTCAGAAATAGCTACAAAGGAGTTTCCCACGATTACACAGGCGTAAAAGCAATATTTTTCATTTAGAGTAGGAGGTTGTCACAGATGCAATTAGTATCACAGAAATTGGAATTAGAAACTCAGCTCTTTGTTGCAATGTAGATTGAAATCTCTAACATCCAGGCCAGGCAAGTAGGCATCTTGAACAACACAGTGCCCATGTGGACAATTTTCATTTTTTAAAAGCATTTTTTTAACAAGCCACGCAGCATTACTTTTTATAAACTTCCATATTTTATCCAAATGATCGCCCAGACTTCCATACTTTTCCAGGTCTGGAAATCCTTCATTCGTAATTCCATACTTTTCCAGAGACCCTGATGCACAGCTGGAAGTCCGCTAGGGACGACAAACCGGACCTGTACAAATAATTTGAAAACCGGATATTGCGGTCGAGAACCTGGCGTCTGCCAACCCCATTAATAGTGTCCTTCGGCACAGGATTACCCTCAGCAGCAACGCCAATGAATCTGACTTTTGTCCCTGTACCATTAAGAAGAAGCAACATAGAGTCAGTAGCTAATTGAGTGGCTAGAGTGTAGCAACCCATTCTGTCCTAATCTGTGCCTCAGGAGAGATACTCACTGTGTGCAATGTGTCACGTGCTGTAGACTATGTTTATGTTAAAATCATTTAGTTTGTGTGCAAATGCACAAAAAAATGTTTTTGTGCATATACAAAAATAAAAAAGTAAAATGTATTACATTATACAACAAGAAAATGGAAATATGCTGCCTTGATGGACCTGTCTCCTTTACATTTGTGTGTGTGTTTAGGTCACACTCATGTCGCACCAACTCATGTTGTCTAATCTTTACCCAAATCTTTTTCTAACAACATCCTCTGTAGAACCTAGCCAACCTATTATCAGATATAAGCTTACAGGGTGAAGCAGCAGGTGGGGGTGGGGGTGGGGGTGCGGGGTGGGGGGGTGTGAGTGTTCGGAGGAAACGACATTTTTTTTAGTACTTTCGGAAAATGAGCGCTCAACTTTTCCCCACACTGGCAGTATTTAAGGAGGCCCCTGTCCGCGACGCAGTCCACTATTGGACCACTCACACACGCTCACTCAGGGAGTCATCGAGTCATCAGTATGCTGAAGATCTCCATCTGTCTGGCCCTCCTGCTGTATGGCATCATGCCGCATCACGCCGACGGCCATCGTAAGTCACACTGAGCCTCGCGCCACAACTTCAAATATGAATGTGCATTTGTAACACTGAAAATGGTCTACACTACCTGTGCGAAAATGGGTCTGCGGGCTATGCATTAATTCTTGGTTTGTTATTCTTGACAGAGATCTCAGTGTTCTCAGTATAATCACAGTATATAGGTTGATCGTATTAACGACTGCATACATGCAAATTTGTTTCAAATTTCCATTTGTACGATGATTTTATGTCTGCGACCAGCTTATCTCCTTAACGACAGAGTGACTGATCTGGTGTCCCTGTAATCCGGTACTCCGTGTACCGTGAAACGACAGCTGTGCGTTTCAGCAGTAGAATTACTCATTAGCGGTAACATTATCCCAGATGACAGGGGTCCCGAGTGACTTTTACCCGTGTTTACCCAGGTGAAATGAGTCTAGGGAAATTAGTCATATGTGTATGGGTCTCCCAGGGGCCGCTGAAGTAGACAGCTAAGTCTGGAGATAGATCTGAGCACATCACACTCACAGCACATCGGCGCTCGTCTGTATCCACTGTTTTCTCATCTCTTAGCCTCGCTGTGCTAACTGACCTTTCTGTATATCTGCAGCAAGGGCAGTCGAAGCCGCAACCGACGGCCCCGAAAGCTGCTGTTTCAAATTTTTTAAAAGCAAAATTCCCAGCGCCAACATTGTGACCATCACGAAAATTTACTCTGACTGTCCTCATCAAGGATTTATGTAAGTCTCTTTGTGGAACTGTGAGTACGGTGTCTGTAATTTCTGAGGTATTTGAGTAGTATTTACGAAATTCCTTACCTGCCTCTCAACTCTCCACCTCCAGTGTTCAGACCGTCAAAGGAAAATCATTTTGCGTGGATGCAGAATATTTCAATTGAAGACAGCTCAAAACTGAAGTTTCCATCAGAGGGCGCCTCAGTGTCATCGGGGTTATAGCCAAAAATCTTCTCATCTGTTCGTCAGTGAAGTTTGTTTTATACGCTTGAGAGCATAGCGAATCCTGTCTTTGCTTATTCGTGAATTGAATTTGTAACAATTTATTACAATAGGTGTGAAACGAGAAAAGAAAGAGTCAGCCTTATGTAGAAATGTAAACTGTGATGGTATATTAAGACATAAATTCCATATTTCATATTTGTTTGGCATTGCTCATATCAGCTCAGGACGGCACAAACGGCACGGCAAATTATGGGGAACTGACACTCTGTCAGTGTATGTTGGGGGTGGGCGGGGGGTCTGCTTTATGTGTTAGGCTTATGCAGTGGCTCCAGTGTCTGCTGAACTGCTTCATTATGACATGCACTGCTGTACATCTAAGAAATAAAATGCATTTACATAAACAGACTCAAGCATGAAGTTAATAAAGGTAAAGTACAAAAGTTGAAATCCATTCTGAGCAACAGGAACTCACCCGATAGAGATGTATGTGTCTGAGTGTGTGCTTCACTGTCCGTTCATGCGTGAATGTAAGTCTTGTATCTCACAAACATCCTTCTTGGTCTTAGGTATTCAGGAACCATGTGCTTAGACTTTGTTTGTTACCCCACCATACCACTCCCCCCACCCCTAAAAATAACCAATCAAGGGAGCTGTGCCATTGGCCAAGCCTTTCCATGTTTAATATGAATAATGTACAGTTAAGCAGAGAGAACGTGATAAATGAATACAGCAAAATAGAATATGAGTTGAAAAGCGCATACATATTAAAAAAAGACAAAAATAGAGAGTAAATTATAGTCATATCCACCATTAAAAAGGATGGTTTTGTCTGGAAAGGTTCTGAGGAAGAAGGAATCCACACGAGGATGTCAGTGGCTCACGGATCCCTCACACTCTGGACCTGGGACACCTGTTACTATGGCAACCAGGTGGCCAGGTTCAGGGAGACGTGCTGAGCTGAGACGATGTCTGCTTAGTGTGTTGCCATGGTTCCCCTCTGTGCTTCACGAGTCTACAGTACAGTGCAGTACAGCAGGGGCCCGGGAAACACCACCTGCACTGCCAGGAAGTCGTGTTACAGGCATGTGTGTGTGCCTGTATATGTGTGTATGTGTGCACGTGTCTGTATATGTCTGTGCATATTTGTGAGCATGTCTGCATTTGAGTGTGCATACGTTTTAATGTGTGTCTGCATGTGTGTGTGTCTATGTGCATGTGTGAGTGCGAGAGTGCGTGTGTATCTGTGTGTGTGTGTGTGTTATAAGTTATGGGTAAGCGTATACCGGGAGTCTACTGTCTCACAGGGATCTTAAGTTCCATTACATTTAAAAAAAGAAAACTAAAACATACACATATATATATATATATATATATATATATATATTTATATATATATATATATATACACACAAACAGAGAGGTTAGCTGTCCCCATTCACTGACTCTGTGTCCCACTGTCCAAAATCTGCACATCTGTTTATTACCGTTATACTCAACATTATAACTATTATAACTATGTTCGATATCGTTCTGCTCTGCACAACACCAGGTCAATTATTATTCTATCGTCGAGACATCCCGGGCTGCAAACACGTTAACGAACGACTGAAACGTAATCATTAATTCACTAATGCTGAACTAACCTTTGTAGCCGCTCTGAAAGACAGACCAGGCAGTTAGCGTGATCTCGGTTTGCATAGACATACACGCGCGGGCGCACGGCGTTCCCCTGCGACGCTCGCTTTCACGCACGGCAAATTTGTAAAAAATAAAATAAAATAAAATTTTAAAAAAAACAAATATAAATAAACTGACTTCTTGAAAACGCAATCTTGCGAGACAAACTTGAGAAATTCAGACAGAACGGCGGGAACGAAGACTCCTCCGTGCCACCGAACGGAAATTTCCACACCTGCCGGTTTCCCTTTAACAAGCGTTCAGCGCCACCTCTGCTCCGCCCGCTAGGCCCAAACTCCCACCTTCTGTTCACCTTCACGCTCTTCACCCTGAGACACAGGTGAACATGTGTGTGTGTGAGAGAGTAAGAGAAAGACAGAGAGATTGTGTGTGTGTGTGTGTGTGTGTGTGTGTGCATGCGTGTGTATGTGTGTGAGTGAGAGAGAAGGAGAAAGACAGAGAGATTGTGTGTGTGTGTGTGTGTATGTGTGTGAGTGAGAGAGAAGGAGAAAGACAGAGAGATTGTGTGTGTGTGTGTGTGTGTGTGAGTGAGAGAGAAAGAGAAAGACAGAGAGATTGTGCGTGTGTGTGTGTGCGTGTGTATGTGTGTGTGTGTGAGAGAGAAAGAGAAAGACAGAGAGATTGTGTGTGTGTGTGTGTGTGCGTGTGTATGTGTGTGAGTGAGACAGAGAAAGAGAAAGACAGAGAGATTGTGTGTGTGTGTGTGTGTGTGTGTGTGTGTGCGTATGTGTGTGAGTAAGAGAGAAAGAGAAAGATTGTGTGTGTGTGTGTGTGTGTATGCCTGTGAGTGAGACAGAGAAAGACAGAGAGATTGTGTGTGTATGTGTGTGTGTGCTCTAACAGTCCTCTCTGTATGTATCTAAAAGATAGAGCAGCATCTCAATATCAATATCGCCCTTGTTTACAGCATCTCAATATCATTACATTAACTTCACACACAGAAGAGAAAACAGTCCCTTTTTGTCAAACACACTGTGTGTGTGTGTGTGTGTGTGTGTGTGTGTTTGTTCGTGTGTGTGTGTGTGTGTGTGCATTTGTGTGTGTGCACGTGTGTAGTGCAAGGAGATCAGCACAAGGGCTCAAAAGATTTTCCCTTTCTTCTTGTTCTTTTCCATGGTCCTGGCAGGAGAGGAAGAGAGAGAGAGAGAGAGTCCATTAGATATGTGCGCACGATGGGCAGGAGTGCTTATATCTAACAACAAAATCTTGTTTGTATGAAAACTTTTATTGTGATAATGTTAATGAAACATTAGTTAATACTGTTAATACCTTGTTAATTAGCATATATATGAAATATGCAAATACAGGCTGAGCATATACCTATATATACACACAAACAGAGAGGTTAGCTGTCCCCATTCACTGACTCTGTGTCCCACTGTCCAAAATCTGCACATCTGTTTATTACCGTTATACTCACCATTATAACTATTATAACTATGTTCGATATCGTTCTGCTCTGCACAACACCAGGTCAATTATTATCCTCTCGTCGAGCCATCCCGGGCTGCAAACACGTTAATGAACGCCTGAAACGTAATCATTAATTCACACTGGCAGTATATAAGGAGGGCCCTGTCCGCGACGCACTCCATTATTGGTCCACTCACATACGCTCACTCAGGGAGTCATCGAGTCATCAGTATGCTGAAGATCTCCATCTGTCTGGCCCTCCTGCTGTATGGCATCGTGCTGCATCACGCCGATGGCCAACGTAAGTCACACTGAGCCTCGCGCCACAACTTCAAATATGAATGTTCATTTGTAGCACTGAAAATGGTCTACACCAGTGGTGTCAAACTCGTTGCCATGGAGGGCCGTGTGTATGCAGGTTTTCATTCCAGCTTCAGATCTTGATTATATAATTAGTTAAATTATTTGCTGAATTAGGGATGCAGGTTTGTGCACAATGGTGACCCGACGTCTATGGTGACCCGCATTGTCTAAATAAAAAGTTTCTTATATTCTGTGCTTCAATGCAGTTAAACGCATATGGCTGAATGAGTAATTGGACTCAATTAAGGCAGCATTAATTGGTTGGAATGAAAACCTGCATACACACGGCCCTCCATGGGAACGAGTTTGACACCACTGGTCTACACTACCTTTGCGAAAATGGGTCTGCGGGCTATGCACTAATTCTTGGTTTGTTATTCTTGACAGAGATCCCAGTGTTCTCAGTATAATCACAGTATATAGGTTGATCGTAATTAACGACTGCATACATGCAAATTTGTTTCAAATTTCCATTTGTACAATGATTTTATGTCTGCGACCGGCTTATCTCCTTAACGGCAGGGTGACTGATCTGGTGTCCCTGTAATTCGGTACTCCGTGTACCGTGAAACGACAGCTGTGCGTTTCAGCAGTAGAATTACTCATTAGCGGTAACATTATCCCAGATGACAGGAGTCCCGAGTGACTTTTACCCGTGTTTACCCAGGTGAAATGAGTCTAGGGAAATGAGTCATATGTGTATGGGTCTCCCAGGGGCCGCTGAAGTAGACAGCTAAGTCTGGAGATAGATCTGAGCACATCACACTCACACAGCGGACGGGGAGAGGACAGCACATCGGCGCTCGTCTGTATCCACTGTTTTCTCATCTCTTAGCCTCGCTGTGCTAACTGACCTTTCTGTATATCTGCAGCAAAGGTAGTCGCAGTCGGAACCGACGGCCCCAAAAGATGCTGTTTCAAATTTTTTAAAGAGAGAATTCCCATCGCCAATATTGTGAGCATGGAGAAAATTTACTCTGGCTGTCCTCATCAAGGATTCATGTAAGTCTCTTTGTGGAACTGTGAGTACGGTGTCTGTAATTTCTGAGGTATTTGAGTAGTATTTACGAAATTCCTTACCTGCCTCTCAACCCTCCACCTCCAGTGTTAAGACCGTCAAAGGACGATTAATCTGCCTGGATGCAGAATATTTCAATTGAAGACAGCTCAAAACTGAAGTTTCCATCAGAGGGCGCCTCAGTGTCATCGGGGTTATAGCCAAAATTCTTCTCATCTGTTCGTGAAGTTTGTTTTATACGCTTGAGAGCATAGCGAATCCTCTTTGCTTATTCATAAATTGAATTGAATTTGTAGCAATTTATAACAATAGGTGTGAAACGAAAAAGGAAAGAGTCAGCCTTATGTGGAAATGTAAACTGTGAAGGTATATTAAGACATATATTCCATATTTCATATTTGTTTGGCATTGCTTATATCAGCTCAGGACGGCACAAACGGCACGGCAAATTATGGGGAACTGATACTCTGTCAGTGTATGTTGGGGGTGGGCAGGGGGGGGGGGGTCTGCTTTATGTGTTAGGCTTATGCAGTGGCTCCAGTGTCTGCTGAACTGCTTCATTATGACATGCACTGCTGTACATCTAAGAAATAAAATGCATTTACACAAACAGACTCAAGCATGAAGTTAATAAAGGTAAAGTACAAAAGTTGAAATCCATTCTGAGCAACAGGAACTCACCCGATAGAGGTATATGTGTCTGAGTGTGTGCTTCACTGTCCATTCACGCGTGAATGTAAGTCTTGTATCTCACAAACATCCTTCTAGGTCTTAGGTATTCAGGAACCATGTGCTTAGACTTTGTTTGTTACCCCACCATACCACTCCCCCCACCCCTAAAAATAACCAATCAAGGGAGCTGTGCCATTGGCCAAGCCTTTCCATGTTTAATATGAATAATGTACAGTTAAGCAGAGAGAACGTGATAAATGAATACAGCAAAATAGATTATGAGTTGAAAAGCGCATACATATTAAAAAAAGACAAAAATAGAGAGTAAATTATAGTCATATCCACCATTAAAAAGGATGGTTTTGTCTGGAAAGGTTCTGAGGAAGAAGGAATCCACGCGAGGATGTCAGTGGCTCACGGATCCCTCACACTCTGGACATGGGACACCTGTTACTATGGCAACCAGGTGGCCAGGTTCAGGGAGACGGTGCTGAGCTGAGACGATGTCTGCTTAGTGTGTTGCCATGGTTCCCCTCTGTACTTCACAAGTCTACAGTACAGTACAGCAGGGGCCCGGGAAACACCACCTGCACTGCCAGGAAGTCGTGTTACAGGCATGTGTGTGTGCCTGTATATGTGTGTATGTGTGCATGTGTCTGTATATGTCTGTGCATATTTGTGAGCGTGTCTGTATTTGAGTGTGCATACGTTTGAATGTGTGTCTGCATGTGTGTGTGTCTATGTGCATGTGTGTGTGCGAGAGTGCGCGTGTATCTGTGTGTGTGTGTGTGTGTGTGTGTGTGTTATATGTTATGGGTAAGAGTATACCGGGAGTCTACTGTCTCACAGGGATCTTTAGTTCCATTACATTTAAAAAAAGAAAACTAAAACATACATATATATATATATATACACACAAACAGAGAGGTTAGCTGTCCCCATTCACTGACTCTGTGTCCCACTGTCCAAAATCTGCACATCTGTTTATTACCGTTATACTCACCATTATAACTATTATAACTATGTTCGATATCACCCTGCTCTGCACAACACCAGGTCAATTATTATCCTCTCGTCGAGCCAGCCCGGGCTGCAAACACGTTAACGAACGCCTGAAACGTAATCATTAATTCACTAATGCTGAACTAACCTTTGTAGCCGCTCCGAAAGACAGACCAGGCAGTTAGCGTGATCTCGGTTTGCATAGACATACACGAGCGGGCGCACGGCGTTCCCCTGCGACGCTCGCTTTCACGCACGGCAAATTTGTAAAAAATAAAAAATAAAAACAAATATAAATAAACGGACTTCTTGAAAACGCAATCTTGCGAGGCAGACTTGAGGAATTCAGACAGAACGGCGGGAACAAAGACTCCTCCGTGCCACCGAACGGAAATTTCCACACCTGCCGGTTTCCCTTTAACAAGCGTTCTGCGCCACCTCTGCTCCGCCCGCTAGGCCCAAAATCCCACCTTCTGTTCACCTTCACGCTCTTCACCCTGAGACACAGGTGAACGTGTGTGTGAGAGAGTAAGAGAAAGACAGAGAGATTGTGTGTGTGAGTGTGTGTGTGTGTATGTGTGTGAGTGAGAGAGAAAGAGAAAGACAGAGAGATTGTGTGTGTGTGTGTGTGTGTATGTGTGAGTGAGAAAGAGAAAGACAGAGAGATTGTGTGTGTGTGTGTGTGCGTGTGTATGTGTGTGAGTGAGAGAGAAAGAGAAAGACAGAGAGATTGTGTGTGTGTGTGTATGCCTGTGAGTGAGACAGAGAAAGACAGAGAGATTGTGTGTGTGTGTGTGTGTGCGCGTATGTGTGTTAGTGAGAGAGAAAGAGAAAGACAGAGAGATTGTGTGTGCGTGCGTGTGTATGTGTGTGAGTGAGAGAGAAAGAGAAAGATTGTGTGTGTGTGTGTGTGTGTGTATGCCTGTGAGTGAGACAGAGAAAGACAGAGAGATTGTGTGTGTATGTGTGTGTGTGCTCTAACAGTCCTCTCTGTATGTATCTAAAAGATAGAGCAGCATCTCAATATCAATATCGCCCTTGTTTACAGCATCTCAATATCATTACATTAACTTCACACACAGAAGAGAAAACAGTCCCTTTTGTCAAACACACTGTGTGTGTGTGTGTGTGTGTGTTTGTTCATGTGTGTGTGTGTGTGTGTGCATTTGTGTGTGTGCACGTGTGTAGTGCAAGGAGATCAGCACAAGGGCTCAAAAGATTTTCCCTTTCTTCTTGTTCTTTTCCATGGTCCTGGCAGGAGAGGAAGAGAGAGAGAGAGAGAGTCCATTAGATATGTGCGCACGATGGGCAGGAGTGCTTATATCTAACAACAAAATCTTGTTTGTATGAAAACTTTTAATGTGATAATGTTAATGAAACATTAGTTAATACTGTTAATACCTTGTTAATTAGCATATATATATGAAATATGCAAATACAGGCTGAGCATATACCTTGCACTACAGAGTGAGGTAACAAAAAAGAGCAAAAAACTCATTAACCCTCCCTCAATTCACAAGTTACAGACCACACCATAAAATAAATGGCAGCTGTATGTTAAAGTACATAGTTTTCTCGATTGCTTACACACTATAACTGGACCTATTAACTAAACATCCCAAACCATGATGCCATCTACCAAAAGACACACCAATTTCCCAAAACTATAAACACTATTCCCCTGTTTTCACACATGATTCAGATGTGTTGAACTTGTGAACTGTGAAAAACTCTACACACAAATCCCTTCATATATCACTGGCTGCACCATGTGCTCATTTAGAAAGCACTGGCATTCAATATCATTAACTCAAGTCATCACAGCTCAAACACAATTAACACACAATTCCCGAGGTGGAAACACTAAGAGTCAAAATAGTTCACACACCAATCAGAACCTCAGGATAGATAGATAAAAGGCCCATGGGCCAGTTCACTTGTTTTGGAACAATGGATCCACAAAGACCTGAAGGTAGAGGAAGAGGACACAGGAGAGGAGGAGGAGGAGGAAGAAGAGGAAGGGCAAGGACAAGGAGACAAATCGTTTCTCGAACAGGTTGAGGACGAAACAGGCCTATTGTGTTCCTTTTGAAAGGAACTCCGATAGAGTCAAAGACCAGCACTTGGAATATGTGCAAGTAGGGTTTTTCATACTGTATCAAGTATTTGAATACAGTTATGTATTACAGTAGTATATACTGTAGTACAGGCTATATGATCGCCTACTTTTGTGTACTATAGCAATATGTTTCAGAGTAGTCATTACTGTACTGAGTTTCATCTCTTTTGTAGAGAATTTTTGATATTGATGCCAGAGACACTCCTCACGAACTCATCTTTGTTGATGAAGCAGGATTTAGTAATCTTACCAAAAGGAGGAGAGGGGGGAGCAACATAATTGGCCACCTGGCCATTGTGAATGTCCCTGGCCAGCAACGAGGGAATGTGACCATGTGTGCCGCCATCAGCCACCGACCGAGGGGTCCTCCACCGCCATGCCACCCTTGGTCCATACAACACCATGCATCTGCTGTCTTTCCTCGGTGGTCTGCGAGATCATGTATACCGACTAGACCAGAGGGAGCCAGCACAACCAGAGCAGCCATGCTACGTTGCCATTTGGGACTATGTCAGTTTCCACGGGGCTGCTCTAGTTCGTGACTGGTTCACAAACAACTCAAGATTCAGCAACATCTTTCTACCTGCATATTTTCCCTTCCTAAACCCCATAGAGGAGTTTTTTTCGGCATGGCGGTGGAAGGTCTATGACCGAGACCCCTACATCCGTGTTCACCTCCTCCAGGCCATTGAGGAGGCTTGTTTAGATATTACAGTTGTGGCTTGCCAGGGGTGAATAAGGCATGCAAGGGGTTTTTTCCCCCTGCTGCCTGGCTGGGGCTAATATTGCCAGGAGGACGGGAATGACCCCCAGCGCAGGAAGGAACAGGCGTGCAGTGAAACCTCTCGATCGACGCGTCCCGGTTACACTGTCGAAAAGCGGGCCGCCGCTTCGCGAAGCGAAACCAACACGGTATTGGCGGAAACCGAGGCGAAGGGCGAGGTCGAGAATGCTGGCGAGGTAGCCGTCCGTGTCTCGCCAGCGGGGCGGACAAACAGAGCACAGGACCTCTCTGTGCAGCGAGAAGCCATGAGCAAGCTAACTCTGCGCGGGTGAGCCCTTCGGATCTGGCCGGGGCTTTCGGAGCGAATTTCGACATGGCCGTCGAGACGATCGGTAATTCAGACAGGGGGCCGACTGAGCGTTGGAAGGACAGGCTCAGCCAAATCTGCATGTTTGCCGGCCAGGGTCTGGCATTCCTGGCGTCAGGAACGTTTACTGGACGAGGCTGCGCGGCGGCCCGAGAAGCTGGCATGGCGGCGCCAGCGGCGATAACAGGAGGGCTCTGTCGGGGAGCGGGCAGTACTGACTGGAAGAGGCTGCTGGGAGCGGGCAGTACTGACTGGAAGAGGCTGCTGGGGGGCGGGCAGTACTGACTGGAAGAGGCTGCTGGGGAGCGGGCAGTACTGACTGGAAGAGGCTGCTGGGGAGCGGGCAGTACTGACTGGAAGAGGCTGCTGGGGGGCGGGCAGTATGTCAGGGCGGGAAACAGGCATCCCGGTGCCAGCAGGCTCTTTTATGGCGGGGATGAATGCGGCATTGATTAAAGGGTTTTACTCATGGGCATGTTGCTCACGGACCGAACTGAAAAACATTTAACAATATTTAGGTGCGTGTGTGTGTGTATGTGTACGTGTGTGTGTGTGTGTGCGTGCGTGTGTGTGTGTCTGTGAATAAGTGTACGTGTGTGTGTGTGTATGTGTACGTGTTTGTGTGTGCGTGCGTGCGTGCGCTCGCGAGTGTGTGTATGTGTGTGTGTGTGTGTACGTGTGTGTGTGTGTATGTGTACGTGTTTGTGTGTGCGTGCGTGCGTGCGCTCGCGAGTGTGTGTATGTGTGTGTGTGTGTGTACGTGTGTGTGTGTGTGCGTGTATGTGTGTGTGTGTATGTGTAGGTGTGTGTGTGTGTATGTGTACGTGTGTGCGTACGTGTGTGCGTGCGTGCGTGTGTGTGTGCACGTGTGTGTGTATGTGCGTGTGTGTGTGTGTGTGTATGTGTACGTGTGTGTGTGTGTGTGCGTGCGTGCGTGTGTGTGTGTGTGTGTGTGCACGTGTGTGTGTGTGTGTATGTGCGTGTGCGTGTGTGCACGTGTCTCACTTTGAGGCTTCCAGTTTCTGTTGCTCTAGTATGCGCTGCTGTGCCTCCCAGTTGGATCTCTCCTCCTCAAACAGCTTCCTCTTCTCCTCCAGCTCCTTGTACTGCGCCTCCAGAGTCTTCTTCATCTGCTCATGACGCCTCTCCAACTGAGGAAGAGGAGAAACTGTCACTCACATGCTCTCACTCACACATTCACACACCCACAAGCACATACGCATGCGCACGTGCAAACATGCACACTCACAAACATGCACACACACACACACACACACACAAACAAACACGCACGCACACACACCTCTGCTTCAGAATCCTTCAGTTTTTGCTTCTTCTCCTTGACCTTCATCTCGAACACCTGCTCCATCTCCGTCTCCATCTTCTTCATCTTCATCACGTGTTCCCGCCTCTCCTCCTCCATCTGCGCCAGCGGGCTCCTGCGGGCGGGGCAGAGAAGGACCGATAGGGCGCGCAACCGTTTGAAACGCAACACACGATATTCATGTTACACTTACACATTTCATACAAAACACGGTCGGTCACAACACGCAGTCAATATGAACTACAGTCACGTTCAAAATAAGAGACAGTGTTTTGCTCGGTTTATGAATGAACATGTTCGCTCCAGGCTATCTCCTGGGCCCTGGCATGTGTGTGTCCGGCACGCGATTGGTTGGCCTCGTACTTGGTCAGCTGACCCCTGGCCTTGGTTATGTCCACTCCGTTGCAAGTGACCGCGGCCAGCTTCCTGCTGCGGTAGTTTTCGTAGTGAACATTGTTAGTCATGTCCTTCAGGTCCTGCATGTGGGTCCTGAGGAAGAGAGAGAGATAGAGTGAGAGGGAAGGAGAGAGAGAGAGACGACAGACGACAGCTCTATACAATTAACTAGAGTCAACCAAATTATAGCAAAACATAAAGAAAATGACATCACCTATTGAGACACACAAACAAAAACAAAGGAAAGTACAGTGCTATCGGGCCCTAAAAAGAGAGTACACTGTGGCAGATAACCTGACCGCAGTGAAAGAAACAAAAACGTAAAAGTGGGATTGGCTGTTGGGCTGTCACCTGATCAGCATGTTCCTCAAGATGGTGAAGTCACAGTGTTCTCCATTCTCCACTGAAACAGGAAGAGGAAGAGGGAGATGGAGCGCGTTAGGGAGGGGCTCTCCGTAATGTGGGAGGGGCACACAGAACACTGACACACAGGTCACATGGGATTCTGGAAAAGGACCCATATGACATCATCCGGGGGGGGGGGGGTTCGATGGGGGGGTTGTTGTGTCCTGGACGCACTGTCGTCCGCCACAGCGTGCCAACTCCACCGGGGTGTGTCCGTCTCTGTGTGTCAGACACTCCTACCTGCAGACAGGTGTGTGTCTGTGCCCAGGTGTCTACGAGGAGGGCCTAGGGAGAGAGAGCTCCTTCCTGGCCCCTCTCACTTCTCCTCCTAACTGACTACTGCAGCTCAGAATGGTGGCAACAAGCGGTGGAGAAGGAAAGGGAGCATAGGGAGGGTAGGGCCATGGGGTCAAAGGTCGCCAGGTGGCTGGTGGAGTCTGCGACACAACGGGGTGGCGGCTACAAATAAGCTGGATAATGTGAGTGTGAGTGTGAGTGGGTGTGTGTGTGTGCGTATACCTAAGTGGGTGTATGTGTCAGTAGGCCTGTGTGCGTGTGTGTGTGTTCGAGTGCATGTGTGTGTGCATGTGTGTGACAGAAAAGAGCACGCCTGGCTTTAACAGTGTCATCGCCTCTAGCCACTCCTACATCCTACGGTGATGACACTGTCTTAGCTCGGCTCTGTAGTCATGGAAACTGTGGATCAGACGTCATCTGCTTCGGTGTGCAAGCCTGGATAATAATACGCTCAGTGAGACTCGAATCAGCGTGAAATATGCCTGAAGTGCTCAGCCTCCAATGACTCACTGCGGCGCTACAGTGCCCCCACCTGTACTCACAGTGTAACTGCAGGCCAAAGCTGTGAGCCAGCACAACTGCAACCATATACAGACTCCATGTAACCAACCTCACACAGAGGGGTGTGAGTGTGTCTGCGTGTGTGTGTACGCGTGGGTGTGTGCGTGTGTGTGTGTGTGTTTGTGTGCGTGCAGTGAGAATATTAGTGTATATGCACTCATGCAGTTGTGTGCAGAAGCACTACTGTGTTTAGGGCAGGTTTGTAGTGAAACCTGGCAGTATGGAGCATGCAGTACTAGAAGAGATGACACAGGTTGAAAATCAGGGCAGGACAGGACCTGAAAAATGACCTATAATGTGCATGTATATCTGTGTCTGAAGCAGCTTCTCTTCAGACCTTTGACCTTTGACCTACCGCCATGGCAAAGAAATGTGAAAAGCGGGAAGAAAAACTGAGGGAGGGGGAAGAAAAGCAAGAATTTTTTTGTTACCAAAAATGCCCTCTGTACCATCGGTCATGAGGTGAAAAAAAAATAAAAAGAAAACAAGAGAAAAAGGAATGTAAAAGATTGACAAATTTATGTTCAATCATCAGAGCAACAATTAAAAAATGAAAAGCAGTCCTTCAAAGTAAAGTGGGAAAAAAGGCTGGAGAGAGGGTGCCGGAAACATCAAAGAACTACAATACCCATAATGCACCCCGTACCCCTTTTCCAGAATCCCTCTGTCACAAACTCTATGTGGTGGCGGGGCTATGCAGAGTACAATCACTACAACTCATTCACAGACGTTAAAGCTCCACCCAGCACTATTACATTCCCCCTCCCTTCCTATAACCCCTCCAGCTCACACTCAAGCTCCACCTACCTTCTGCCACACCCCAGGGGTACTGACGACCTCTGACCTTCCGCCCGTTCACCTCGATCACCACGTTGCTGCCGACCACCGCCAGGGGCATTTTCTCCTGTTGGGGGAGGGGGGGGGGTTGTGTTCACCCTCGTCACACAATGACATCAGCACTGTGTTTGTGTGTGTGTGAGTGTGTGTGTGTGAGTGTGCGTGTGTGAGTGTGAGTGCGTGCACGCATGTGTCAGTGCGTGTGCTTTACCTTGATTTTGCGGATCAGCTTGTTGTCCTCATCGTCCTCCACATCAGGAAACTCATAGATCTTAATCTGGTGCTCCTGGATCTCCTTCATTATCTGAGAGGAAGAGAGATACACTGGCAATACATTAAAAAAAAACACACACAAACACACACACACACACTCTCTCACACATGCACTAGCTCAAACACACACACACTCACCTGTTTTTTGAAGAGCTGGCACTCCTCGGGGGTGAGGGTGTCGGCCTTGGCGATGAGGGGGATGACGTTGACCTTGTCGTGCAGACGCTTCATGAACTCGATGTCCAGCGGCTTCAGCCTGGAAGTACGTTCACATTCATTCAAATGAATTACCCACAATTCCCCACAACTGCACTACAGCATTCGCGTGTGTGTATGTGATGCACACGTGCATGCGTATGTACATACCATTTAATCTTCTCGGACACGTGTCCTTGACCTGAGTGCACTGGCACATTTGTGTACATGCATACATTTAGCCAACAGGCATATACAGAATTACTGGCACCCTTAGTAATAAAAGATAAGCAAAAAAGGCTATGACATACACACACACACTCACACACACGCACACACACACGCACGCAGACACACACGCACACACATTCTCTCTCTCACACACAGATACAATCTAATTAAGGTATATTTCCATTCTTACTTTACTTTTTTAAGTACACCTAAGTCTTTAGGGACTAAGTGGACATCCATGACTTCCGGTTTCATGGGGATATATTTTCAGGTGGCATCCAGGCCAAACTCTCTTAATCCTCCATCAACATGGAGAAGATACACAAATGAAATGAGACCTGCACACAACTCCAAACACACGTTGAGATTTACCCACAACTGCTCAGCACTGTGAATGCAATTTTTACTTCCCCCCAGGCCTAAGCGAAACATAAGTGAAGTATCTGGCAAGTCATCTAATAAAACCACATATGGGCCACAGCTTCTGTAATACCTTCGCTTCAGGAGAGCGCATGCACACACCTCTCCTCCTCGGTTACCACTGTTACCGATGCGCGCTGCAGTCGGGCTCAGAGAGCGCATGCACACAATCTCTCGTACCACCGTACCGCATGCTGCTGCTGAGATCGGGCTCAGGAGAGCGCAGCACACATTCCTCCTCGGTTACCACTGTTCGCATGCTGCTGTCTGCAGGTCGGGCTCAGGAGAGCGCATCACACACATCTCCTCCTGTACCACGTTACCGCATGCTGCTGTCTGCAGGTCGGGCTCAGGAGAGCGCATGCACACACCTCTCCTCCTCGGTTACCACTGTCACCGCATGCTGCTGCCTGCAGGTCGGGCTCAGGAGAGCGCATGCACACACCTCTCCTCCTCGGTTACCACTGTCACCGCATGCTGCTGTCTGCAGGTCGGGCTCAGGAGAGCGCATGCACACACATCTCCTCCTCGGTTACCACGTTACCGCATGCTGCTGTCTGCAGGTCGGGCTCAGGAGAGCGCATGCACACACCCTCCTCCTCGGTTACCACGTTACCGCATGCTGCTGTCTGCAGGTCGGCTCAGGAGAGCGCATGCACACACCTCTCCTCCTCGGTTACCACTGTCACCGCATGCTGCTGTCTGCAGGTCGGGCTCAGGAGAGCGCATGCACACACACTCCTCCTCGGTTACCACCGTTACGCATGCTGCTGTCTGCAGGTCGGGCTCAGGAGCGCATGCACACACATCTCCTCCTCGGTTACCACCGTTACCGCATGCTGCTGTCTGCAGTCGGGCTCAGGAGAGCGCATGCACACACATCTCCTCCTCGGTTACCACCGTTACCGCATGCTGCTGTCTGCAGGTCGGGCTCAGGAGAGCGCATGCACACACATCTCCTCCTCGGTTACCACCGTTACCGCATGCTGCTGTCTGCAGGTCGGGCTCAGGAGAGCGCATGCACACACATCTCCTCCTCGGTTACCACTGTTACCGCATGCTGCTGTCTGCAGGTCGGGCTCAGGAGAGCGCATGCACACACACCTCCTCCTCGGTTACCACTGTTACCGCATGCTGCTGCCTGCAGGTCGGGCTCAGGAGAGCGCATGCACACACCTCTCCTCCTCGGTTACCACCGTTACCGCATGCTGCTGCCTGCAGGTCGGGCTCAGGAGAGCGCATGCACACACATCTCCTCCTCGGTTACCACCGTTACCGCATGCTGCTGCCTGCAGGTCGGGCTCACACAGACACGAGTCGGTGGAAGGCGGCTGAAAAGGTGGACCTGCGAGCATGTGGTTGACCAGCAGGTGTCGCCGGCGCGCGGTGAGACGCTATCATCCCAGCCATCATGCTCCTCCCTCGCTAGGTGATGCTAGTGTGAACCATTGACCGCGGGCCTACTCACAGACTAGTACACTGCCTTAACAAGGCGAAGCACACAGCAAACCCCTGACTGTTTGCGGGCTCTGAGCACTTCTGGGGTTGACTGTGCAATCAACAGCAGAGTGCAGAGTAACAGTCAAACCCAGCAGTGCCTGTGGCTCTCCAGGACCAGGGCTGCTGACCCCTGGGTCAAAACAACAACAGGTGCCTCACAGGAAGTGCTTAAGAGCTTTAACGTTTTCCACATTTGCCAAAAATGCCTTTACACAAAAGCACTAAGTGGTTCGGCATACAAATTCTGTTTGAGGAAGGTCAGGCTGCTTGACTTGAAACAATGACGCGGTCTCTGTTTTATTTTTATTTTTTGCTCACAGTGGTAATTGATTGAGTGGCAATTGAACAAACTTGACATGAAAAACCTCCAAAGGATTGTGGGTAAATATGCCCTGCAGCAGCTTGCCTGTGAGTGATTGGCTGGGTGAAAAGTGAGGCTTCTGCTTTGTTTGGCTAAATCAGTTAATGAGAGCTAATGGCTGAGATCTGATCACATTCCCCATAGAGCACCAAGCTCACTCTCATACCAATTATATAACCCGCCGGCAGTATGAATCACACACACATGCATGCATGTACACACACACACACACTACTCTACCCAGCTCACAGCTTATATAACACTCAGCAATGACACCAATTCTCACACAAAGACAGCTCTATGGTAATGTCTAACCTTGAAAATGTGTGTATGTACTTGCACACATTTGCATGAGTATATGTGTGCACATCTGCGTATGTGTTTGTAAGTGTACATGAATCTTACGTGTGTGTTTGTTTATGCGCATCTCTGTGTGATGGAGACACGCTAGCCAACGTGAAAATGAATTTTCTAGGCCGCAGTACTCACCCGTGGCCAGAGGGGGCGATGAAGTACAGGCAGCAGTGCACCCTGTTATCGGGCATCAGCCTACGGTTGACCCTGGACTCTGCATTCAGGAAGTCCTCACACTTACTGTCAATGAAGTTAATGACAGGCTGCCAGCTATGGAGAGAGAGAGAGAGAGAGAGAGAGTTGGGGGGAGAGAGAGAGAGAGAGAGAGAGAGATGCAGACAGAGTAATAAAAGAATTTAGTCTTATTTTAACATTCATTTATATCTTCTGAGTGATAAATGGAGCTATTGTTGAAACATTCCAAATGCAGAAGAAATCAAACATATGCATTCATGTAGGAGCCTAAATGCAGTTTGTTGATAGACAGTAAATGATCTAACTAATTAGCACAATATAATTTCAGTTTGTATGTAAAACTAGAGTAATTTACATGATTGGTTGATTCAGAAGATATTTTGATTGATGTATTTACATGTATTTACAGTTCATATTTACAATGCAATAAGTTAATTTGGTTTATTGTGCTTAAAATGTGTGTGGATAATTTAAAATGCATGCAAGGCTCATTTACAATTACTTTTGTAACTTTTGGAGATGGGATATTGTGACTGTTACATCCAAGTAGCTATTTGCATATTTAATTGTTTTTGGCGTGTCTTGCGTGAAAAAAAAGGGTTTTTGGAATACATTCTCTGTTAGAAAATAATGTGACAGTATAAATTGGTAGGCCATTACGGTTTTGGTTGAGGCGTCCTCTTCCTGAATGACCTACATTTGTCAAAACCTGCTCTGCACGGATTAATGGAATTTGGAATGGACCTTCGATTCTCGTGTGGAATTATGAAAGAACATTGTTAGCGTAGTTCTTTATTACTTTTGGATTTATTATATACGCAGCATGGTGTGGTGAAGCTGTCTGAGCAACAAACTATTCGGCCGAATAAAGAAGTGGAACGCATTTTACGTGTAAAGCTTGTTCTAGCTACAGTGCTTTGTGACATTTTTACAAATTAAGTGCGGAAACTTTCGCTCTCCATAGATAAACCAGATAGTGAAAAACGGATAGTAAAAATGACTGAGAAGGCTGTAGAAGAACACAGGTCTAGATGAATCCAGGCACGCAGGTCCAAACTAGGCCAGCTAACTAACATGGTGAAGCACATTGAGCAATTAATGGAAGACAATGCAAATGTCGATGTCCTTAAAAATAAATTGTGTGTTGACTTTAGTGATTTGCAAAAATAATTTTCCGAAATAAATCGTGCTTTGCAAGGATTTATGGCTGAGGATGAATTTTTGGAGGATCAGAAGAATTGGTTTGATCCTAAAAATAATTCAATGGATGATTTCTTCTGGAAATGTGAGGCATGGATGAAAGAGGCCATGAAACGCACCGAACAGGCTAAAGTGTGTGGTGAAGAAGTAATGCCCGCAGATAGTAGGTCCACACTAATATCAAAATCCGTCATTAAATGCCAAAGTAGACCTGGATCACAATGTAGAAGCATGGTGTCAACAACATCTCCCTCAGTCAGAATAAAGGAAGAAATGGAGCGTGCATCATTAAAGGCAAAGGCTGCAGTTTTAAAGGAGAAGTTGGCCATAGAAAAAGAAGAAGCAGATTGGTATGCACAGAAAAGATGCAGAGAGGTAGAGCTTGAGGCCGAACAAAAAAGAAGAGAAGCTGAAATAAAGGCTAAAAAAGAAATGCATACAATGCAGACTGCTCTTGCTGAGTCAGATGCAAAAATTGAAGTTTTGCAAAAATATGAATACACTCAAGCGG
The DNA here is from genome assembly GCF_018555375.3 of Anguilla rostrata. Taxonomy (NCBI): domain Eukaryota; kingdom Metazoa; phylum Chordata; class Actinopteri; order Anguilliformes; family Anguillidae; genus Anguilla; species Anguilla rostrata. The sequence goes on from NC_057948.1 coordinate 10,233,790, forward strand.
ACATGAGCATTGCAGTTAAGGGTGAATTTGTGGCACCTCTCCTCAAACAGGATGGCGAAACAAGAGTAGAAGCCGCCTTTCATCCACGACCGATACACCAAAGAGGCTCACCCACTCACCCAATTCAACTACCATCACAGCACGCCTCACCTACGCCCAATGAACTCAATGTTCAACCAGAAATGCCTCAAAGAACCTCGCCTGTGTCGAGCATGGAATTCAATGACGTGTCAGTGCGTGATAGCAGTGAAAGCACAAGATTTAAGACTTTCGTTGCCAATAGAACTTCAACAATCCTGGAGCACTCTCAGACTTCACAGTGGAGGTACGTCAATACCACTCTGAAACCCGCTGATCATGTCTCGAGAGGACAGACTGTCGAAGCATTCTGGAAAAATGAAAGCTGGTTTTCAGGAACAGGTTTCTTGCTCCGCCCACAAGACCTGTGGCCCAAGAATCCAGATCCTGGAATGCTGGACGTCGATGACCCAGAGGTCAAAAAGGTTGCTCAAGTATATGTCATACAGGCACAAGAGCCCAAAGATCCAACGGATCAGCTGATGAATCACTACTCATCCTGGATGAGGCTAAAGCGTCCTGTCGCCTGGTTTCTGAAATTAAACGATTTGCTCAGGGAACTGAAAGCAAAGAGAAAGGAACTAAGCACATTAAACAGAGAAAGCAAAGACGAGACAAAACAGGAAACGGAAAACAAAATGAACCAATTCAAGAAAGCTTTCAAAGGAACATACCTACCCTGTGAATATCTGACCAAAGCAGAAACAGAAATCGTGAAATACTGTCAAAAACAAAGATTCGAAGAAGACTTGGCAATGCTAAAGGAGCATCAAAGGGTGAAGAAAACTAGCTCACTCCATAAGTTGAGTCATTTCCAGTTAGTAAAATCCAGGTAGAGAGTGGAGCCACACGGTTTTTTGACCTCTCTCTCTCTTTCCCTCTCTCATTTTGATAATTCTCTCTTGTGAATTTAATTGGAATGGACATTCGATCTGTACATATGAAGAATCATTGTTTGACAGTTTGTTTTATTAAACATTTGGATTTTTTCTTTTTACCGCGTGGTCCTGTGGATTTATCGCTGTGGATTTAAACAAGGGGAATTGAGAGCGTCAACCTAAGGCTTCACTGAATGGAAACCTACAATTCATTTTCAAAAACTTTTTATACCAATTTTTTTTAATTTCCCAAATTTTAAATATCCATTTTTAAACCCACCCCATCTCTACAGCATATTCCCTCAGGTCGAGTGCAAGGGTTCATCCCTCAAAACTAAACCCCTCCCCTTTCTAGGAGGAGCCAAAGCCAGGTACGCGTCTCTGACGTGGCGTAAAGCTGGACAGTCAGGATTATTTTCTGAACCAAAGGACACGTCATCGCACTGGAAACAACCCCCTGTGGTCGCAGACGGTCCTGTTCCGCACGTATTCACAGACACATTAACTGACCAGTTACTGTTGTCGACTGCGTCCCCAAACCCTGGCGTGTCCACTATGGTGAGGGTGAGCTGGACCCCGCCCTCTTTCACCAGCACTCTGGACTGCTCCACCTATAAATGGACAGGGGGGAGGAGTTAGACAGTGAGTGACAGACAGGGAGGACTCCGTGATTCGGTGCTATGGAACTCGCTCCTGTCTCCTCGGTTCAGGAAGCTCAGATGAGATCAACGCGCATCACTTCCTACTGCTGTTTCAGCTGTGTTCAGTTAAACTGAGCGTTCCCACACGGCTATTTCTGGCTGACCTCTTTTACTGAGCATCACAGCGACACACACACACACACACATACAGAGAGACACACAGATGCACACACACACACACACACACACACACATACACAGAGACACACACACATACACACACAGACGGACACACAGACACACACACGCATACACAGAGACACACACACATACACACACAGACGCACACACAGACACACACACGCATACACAGAGACAGAGACACACACACATACACACACACAGACGCACACACACATACAGAGAGACACACACACACACACACACAGACACACACACACACAGAGACACACACACACACACACACACAGAAACACACACACACACATACACAGAGACGCACACACACACATACAGAGAGA